>NC_084614.1:65979889-66114889 GCF_033978795.1 Nerophis ophidion
TATTCCGTTTGTATTTACATCTAACACAATTTCCCAACTCATAGGGAAACTGGGTTTGTACACTAAAAAAACAACAACCTTATTTTTACAGCAAAAAAAAACGGGCAGATAAGTTGCACAACTTTTACTGTAAAAAAAAATGATATTAGTGTTTTTTTTTAATTCCATTTACAGTAATATTCTGTAAAAAAAAATAATAATAATTTCATAGTAAAATTCTGGAGACTGAGTTGCCAGTTTTTCGCTGTAAAATTTAAAGGTTTTCTTTTTCACAGCATTTGTAAAAGAAAATAAATAATAATCAAATGCATAGGTAATTATAAACATGTATTATACATTCATATATTATAGTAAGTATCATTGACTAAATCGGAAGTTACTCACCGGTTACTCAGTACTTGAGTATAGTTTTTCTCACTAAATTCTTACTCTTGCTCGATTAATTATTTGGATGCCTACTTTTTCAATTTTACTTGAGTCACATCCATCTAAAAATATGAGTACTTTTACTAGAGTGCAATTTTTGGCTCCTCTGTCGTAACATCCCGATAATATACAGTCAGAAGTTTACATCCACCCGAACAAATCATTTCATGCTGCCGAGGAGACACTACCAGCTGCGGTACATCATGATCGTTAACGAGAAGTTAAGCATCAAGACTTCTTTTCTCTTCTCGTCGTTTAACATTTACGTCCTCTTGGCTTATGGCTTCTCTTTTATAAGCAACACTGGCAAGCTAACTTTACGGTCGGATGATTTACGCAGCACAATCATCAGCTCGCAGCCAGCGTGAGTGTGTGTGTGTGTGTGTGTGTGTGTGTGTGTGTGTGTGTGTGTTTGTGGCAGAAGCTATGCGTCACATATAATGGAAAATGTGTTATCGTTGGGCGGGAATGAAACACCTGGAATTTCCCACTGTACTTGAACATGCACACCATGCATCAACTGTTTTTCAACTAATTATAATAGAAGTCAATCAATTGTTTGAATGTGACACACACTTGAACACGCTTGATAAGTAATGATTATAATAATGATAATATATTTTTTAAAAGTCATTCGCATGTGTGAGCAGTGAAGTGTCTTGCCCAAGTGCACAACGGCAGGGACTATATAGTATGTCAGGGAGCTGTATTTTTACCAAAACCCTTGAGTTTCTGGACGGCCGCTCTAAGTGTTGTCCATCTTCAGTTGAATATGCTACAAAGACAACATTTTTTTTTTTTTTTTTTTTTGCAAATGATTATTAACTTTAGAATTTGATGCCAGCAACACGTGCCAAAGAAGTTGGGAAAGGTGGCAATAAATACTGATAAAGTTGAGGAATACTCATCAAACACTTATTTGGAACATCCCACAGGTGTGGAGGCTAATTGGGAAAAGGGGGGGGGGGGGGGGGGGCATGATTGGGTATAAAAGCAGCTTCCATGAAATGCTAAGTAATTCACAAACAAGGAACGGGGCGAGGGTCACCACTTTGTAAGCAAATTGTCGAACAGTTTTGGAACAACATTTCTCAACGAGCTATTGCAAAGAATTTAGAGATTTTACTATCTACGGTCCGTAAAATCATCAAAAGGTTCAGAGAATCTGGAGAAATCACTGCACGTAAGCGATGATATTACGGACCTTTGATCCCTCAGGCGGTACTGCATCAAAAACCGACATCAGTGTGTAAAGGATATCACCACATGGGCTCAGGAACACTTCATAAAACCACTGTCAGTAACTACAGTTGGTTGCTACATCTGTAAGTGCAAGTTAAAACTCTACTATGCAAAGCAAAACCCATTTATCAAAAACACCCAGAAACGCCGCTGGCTTCGCTGGGCCCAAGCTCATCCAAGATGGACTGATGCAAAGTGGAAAAGTGTTCTGTGGTCTCACGAGTCCACATTTGAAATTATATTTTGAGACTGTGGACGTGGTGTCCTCCGGAACAAAGAGGAAAATAACCATCCGGATTGTCATAGGCGCAAAGTTCAAAAGCCAGCATCTGTGATGGTATGGGGGTGTATTAGTGCCCAAGGCATTGGTAACTTACACATCTGTGAAGGCACCATTAATGCTGAAAGGTCCATACAGGTTTTGGAGCAACATATGTTGTCATCCAAGCAACGTTATCATGGACGCCCCTGCTTATTTCAGCCAGACAATGCCAAGCCACGTGTTACAACAGCGTGGTATCGTAGTAAAAGAATGCGGGTACTCTCCTGGCCCACCTGCAGTCCAGACCTGTCTTCCATCGAAAATGTGTGGCGCATTATGAGGCGTAAAATACGACAGCGGAGAACCCCGACTGTTGAACGACTGAAGCTCTACATAAAAGAAGAATGTGAAAGAATTCCACTTTCAAAGCTTCAACAATTAGTTTCCTCAGTTCCCGAACGTTTATTGAGTGTTGTTAAAAGAAAAGGTGATGTAACACAGTGGTGAACATGTCCTTTCCCAACTACTTTGGCACGTGTTGCAGCCATGAAATTCTAAGTTAATTATTATTTGCAAAACAAAAAATAAAGTTTTTGAGTTTGAACATCAAATATCTTGTCTTTGTAGTGCATTCAACTGAATATGGGTTGAAAAGGATTTGCAAGTCATTGTATTCTTTTTTTATTTACCTCTAACACAATTTCCCAACTCATATGGAAACGGGGTTTTTAATAATGAATAATGAAAAACAGTACCAACGTTATTTTTATGGTAAATAGGCAGTTTAGTCACCAGAATTATACCATGAAGTCTATTGTCGTTTTTACAGTGTGCAGATCGATGGATAATTGAAATCACAAGTCAATCAGATATTTAAGCATGTATTTTTATTTTAACAAACACATGACCCCCGCAGCCCCGAAAGGGACAAGCGGTAGGAAATGGAAGGATGGATGTTTTGGAATGGATGATAATATGATATAATTTCTATATAATATAATTATAATTTTGTTGCAATATTAGATACAATCAAAGTTTAAAATATATCAAATTGCCCGGAGTACACAAATTTTGTAATGTCAAAATGGAAAGAACAAATATATTTACACTGAACAATAATATAAATACAACACTTTTTAATAAATAGAACTCAAATATCTAAAACTTTTAGTATGCACACAAAATACCTATTCCTCTCAAACATTATTCACAAATATGTCCAAGTCTGTGTTAGCAAGTGTTTTTTATTTGCCAAGATAATCCATCCCACCTCACAGGTGTGGCATAATAAGATGCTGATTAAACAGCATGAATATCGCACAGGTGTTCCTTAGGCTGACCACAATAAAAGGCCACTCTGAAATGTGTAGTTTTTTTTTTTTATCACACAGCATAAAGCCACAAATGTTGCAAATTTTGAGGGCATGCTGACTGCAGGGATGTCCACCAGAGCTGTTGCCCGTGAATTTAATGCTCATTTCTTTACCTTAAGACTTTTCATAAAATTTGGCAATACATCCATCGGGCCTCACAATCGCAGACCACATGTAACCACACCAGCCCAGGACCTCCACATCCAGCAGGTGCACCTCCATGATTGTGCGAAACCAGCCACCCGGACAGCTGCTGCAACAATTGGTTTGCATAACCAAATCATTTCTCCACAAAGAGTGAGAAACGGTCTCAGGAAAGCACATATGCATGCTCGTCGTGCTCAACGGGGTCTCGACCTGACTGCAGTTTGTCGTCTTAACCGACTTTAGTGGGCAAATCCTCACATTCGATGGCGCCTGGCACGTTAGAGAGGTGTTCTCTTCATGGATGAATCCCGGTTGTCACTGTTCAGGGCAGACAGCAGAGGCAAATGGTGGTCACACTAGATACCGACTTCTTTTCTGACAAAACCAGAGACCCAATAAAGCAAAACTCCACATTTCAGAGTGGCCTTTTATTGTAAGGCACACCTATGCAATAATCATGCTGTTTAATCAGCATCTATATAGGCCACACCCGTGAGGTGGGATGGATTATCTTGGCAAAGACGATAATCCAACCAAGAAATGCTCACTAACACAGATTTGTGAACAATTTGTGAGAGGAATTGTTTTTTTGTGTACATTGTAAAAGTTTTATTTGCGTTCAACTCATAAAAAATGGGAGCAAATGCAAAAGTGTTGCGTTTATATTTTTGTTCAGTATAGTAAGAAAAGATAAAGTACTTTATTAACGCATATTATTTTGAGGCTTTTGCGGGCCTCATAAAATGATATGGCGGGCCAAATGTGGCCCCCGGGCCTCCAGTTTGACACATGTGCGTTAATGTATCTTGTATTCATGTTAGCATTTAAAAGTGTTAGTCATCCATGAGCGCGCTTGCTTGCTTCTCCAGGTAATAAGCAATATTACCGGTGGGAGAGTTCATCAAATCCTGGTATTTTCAATCCCAGTTTTATGATTCTTTTACTTTAAAAAGGTAATGCTAACCGTCGGGAGTTTTACCGCAGTTTATCATTACTAATGTTTATCATTACATTTTTATAATGTAAATTATATTATCCATCATATTATACAGCTGCAGAATTGAATTCTTTCTGGGTTTTTTTTTTTTTTGTCACTTTGTAGTTCCATAACAAAAAGATTTATCGGAAAAGAAAATGTAATCCCGAGAAAGCAAACTGTGAACCGAGCTTCACTTGAGTCCTTGGAGAGACCAGCAAGGGAACTTGTCAAGAAAAAGGAAAAATGGTTTTGAAAAGTTTTCTAGCCCTGAAGATGTTTTCTTTCTCTTACTGCAAAATTGTATCATGACAATAATGGAAGGTGAAGGTTCTTTACATTTAAAACTACAGACTTTTTGACCTCAGAATTTGTGCCATTTGTCATCTTAGGAACTCGGAAATAGACGGAAAAAGTCTACAACTTGAACAAGAATTAGAATACTTTCCAGGACAATAAAAATCCAAGTCAGGGGTGTCCAAACTACGGCCCGCCAGCATTTTCAATTTGGCTCGCAAGGCGTTATGAGTTCAATAAAGCATCTTTCATATTAATCTTAAACACCTGTGGGCATCTGAATGCTGCATATGTGTTGCCATGTTAGGGACAGTGTAAGTTAATTTAGATCAATGACCCTTGAAAATATTTTGAGATATATAGTACAGCAATTATTTATATGACACAATCCAAACAACCTTCCCTAGTCATGGTGTGGATTAAAAATTCAACCAACAAAAAGGTAAACACGCTTTGTCACATATAACCATGTCACATATAACCATTACCATGAATTGATTAACGTGGACCCCGACTTAAACAAGTTGAAAAAATGTCTTCGGGTGTTACCATTTAGTGGTCAATTGTACGGAATATGTATTGAACTGTGCAATTTACGAATAAAAGTATCTAGAAATCAATCAATCAATCAACACCACCTGCTCACTTTGTATATATTACTGCATGTAAAACGTCCCAAAGACCATTTAAAAAAATAACTGCACCCATTTAAATCAATCAGAGTGCATTATGGGAAAAATGCAAAACACTCTTTTCACACTTATGCATGATTGGCGCATTTTAGGTGCTTGATAATTCTGGTCCCGCGACCCCAAAGGGAATAAGCGGTAGAAAATGGATGGCTGGATGGATAATTCTGGTTGATTACATAACTTTAAGAAAGTTGTCATGGAAGCAATCTGGCTACAAGTCAAACTTTAACACTCTTTTAATATCCAATTAATTTATTTTTATATCCATTGTATATATGTGTATATATATATATATATACACATATATATACACATATATATCCTTCCGAGGATGTTGTAGTCGTAATGATTTGTGCAGTCCTTTGAGACATTTGTGATTTGGGGCTATATAAATAAACATTGATTGATTGATATATATATATGTACGAATAAATGTTTTGCTTAGATTTTACGTGGTGGTTTTTTTTCCCGATTATTTTTGTTATTTGCTCATATGACGAAAAATTGACCGAATAATTTTTAATCACAATTGTCCAATTTGTGTTATTATTTTTTTTCCGGAAAATTCCACCACAGCGACTTACTCGAATGGTTTGTTTTAACTTTATGTTTTTTTGTTGTATTTTTTTTTTTTAACGACAAACTATCTATTTTTTTTTAAATACACCAGTAAGATACAAGGTTTTTGTTGTTTTGTTTTCACGGTCAAGTATTAAGGTCATGATGGAAAGAAAAAAAAAAATATGCGAAAACATATTAATCTTCAAGAGGAATGAAGTCGAGCTACTATGAAAAAAAAATGTATACATTTTTTTTTTTCAATCTCTTGTATCTCTTTAGTGCAGGGGTCCCCAAACTTTTTGACTCGGGGGCCGCATTGGGTTAAAATTATTAGCATTTTCCCATCGACGACGTGACTTTATCGTACCCGGAATATATATATATATATATATATATACATATTTTAAAAAAATAATGTATATTATATATATTATTATTGTTTTTTTTTTAACTTGGGACTTCCCGCAGGCCGGATTTTGGACGCTGGCGAGCCGTAGTTTGATGACCCCTGCTTTTGCGTGTCTCTCTTCATAAATATCCATAATATGTGCCGATAATCGGAATGCCCACAACCATTCAGGACCCGCACTGTGAATTATCAAGACTGAAACTGTTCTGCATGCGCTATTTTGCATCTTTATGTATAAGGTCTGAATGGTATGCGCAATATGCATTTTCTTGCGGTTGGATCATTCCAGACACATAAATGCGCCGCGGTGTTGTGATGCTCCACCGCCTCCCTGCAGAGCGCCACCCGCTAAAAATACAATTTCTGATAGATTGCGATTATATATTGCGAAAAAAATAAAGTGGTACGGAGCGTACAGGATTTCCCCGGGTCATTAAAAAGCATTAAAAGTCCTTAAATAGATTTTGCGAAAATTAAGGCCTTAATTGGCATTAAAAAAAGCATTAAATTCGATGTTTCAGATTCATTAAAAAAAATGTAATGCGGGCGTAATCACATATGCTATTAGCTAATCACAAAAATGGGCTTTTAAAGGCAGTTAGCAGTTAACGGTGCCAAATTCATTTGGCTTGACAAGCAATTTTTGCTTAAAAATTAAATAAATAAATAATTATTGAGCCCATTTTAGTTCACCGTAGAGTAACAGGTAATGTAAAAGGTTTCATCCTTTCAAGATTATCATTGTCAAATGCTTACAATTTTTGTCTACAGAGAAAATATATAAGAACCATCTGCAGAAGGACATGGACATTACATTTGTTTTAAGTGGCGTTTAAAAGATTACATTAGATTTCATGATACCTGCAGAAACCCTATTTTAAATGTCTGCTGCTTGTTCAACAACATTTTGGAGAACATAATAATATAAATGTTGGCCCTGCGATGAGGTGGTGACTTGTCCAGGGTGTGCCCCACCAATTAATCCAATCCAATCCACTTTATTTATAGAGCACATTTAAACAACAATAACGTTTCCAAAGTGCTGCACAGCCATGTTAAAAACAGTATTAAAAAACAATATTATGCTCCAACAATGACTGAATAAAAACAAAAAATAAATGAATATAAAACCAATATAAAAAAAAAATATGAAAACATATTGTAACCGCCCGATTGTAGCTGAGATAGGGAATAAGCGGTAGGAAAATGGATGGATGGATAATGAGTGTTTCCATGGGCACATAATGCCGGTAGTACATGCAAAAAACACATTTAAATATTGTACACACAGTCTTAGTAGATCACACACCCAGTAATAATGCACACTATTTTATAGATTGTCCATTTTTAGCGCATGTTATTTGACAGCTGCAGCTACCACTTCAGAAAAATAAAGGAATACAAATAAATTCCAAGATTGCACAGTCTTGTGAGCCCATTGTAGTTCACCTGAGAGTAACAGGTTATGTAAAGGTTTCAACTTTTCAAGATTATCATTGTCAAATGCTTAAAATTTTAGTGCACAGAGAAAATATATGACAACCATCTGCAGCAGGACATGGGCATTACATTTGTTTTAAGTGGCATTTAAAAGATTGAATTAGAAACCCTATGATAGATGTGTGCTGCTTAAAATTTTGGAGAACAAAATAATATGAATATTGAGGGGAAATGAGTGTTTCCATGGGCACATAATGCCGGTAGTACATGCAAAAAAACACATTTAAATATTGTACACACAGTCTTAGTAGATCACACACCCGCTAATAATGCACACAATTATATAGATTGTCCATTTTTAGCGCATGTTATTTGACAGCTGCAGCTACCACTACAGAAAAATAAAGGAATACAAATAAATTCTCAGATTGCACAGTCTTGTGAGCCCCTTGTAGTTCACCAGAGAGTAACAGGTTGTGTAAAGGTTTCAACTTTTCAAGATTATCATTGTCAAATGCTTAAAATTTTGGTGCACAGAGAAAATATATGACAACCATCTGCAGTCGGACATGGGCATTTGTTTTAAGTGGCATTGTCACGGCAAATTTCTTCCCCCCTACATAACCCCCCCCCCCCCCCCATTTACTTCCGTGGTCATGATTAATACAGACGCTATGTTATAAAAAATGAAAAAAAAACTATTTACAAACACAAGCTATGGGATGACGTAAGAGGAAACGTGACCCCGGAAGTAAATGCGTCATCCCATAGCTTGTGTTTGTAAATTGTTTTTATAATTTATTTTTCATTTTTCATAATATAGCGTTTACAAAACGTCTGTATTTTTATAATATAGCGTTATATTTTTATAATATAGCGTTGACAAAACGTCTGTATTAATCATGACCCCGGAAGTAAATGGGGGGCGTGACAGCATTTAAAAGATTAAATCAGAAACCCTATGATAGATGTATGCTGCTTAAAATTTTGGAGAACAAAACAATATGAATATGGAGGGAAAATGAGTGTTTCCATGGGCACATAATGCCAGTAGTACACGCAAAAAACACATTTAAATATTGTACAGTCATAGTAGATCACACGCCCACTAATAATGCCCACAATTGTATAGTTTGTCCATGTTTAGTGGGTGATATTTGGATCTCAGTGGATCAGGTCCTTCGTATCCGAGCAACAACATGATAATATTAGAATCTTTTCTCCATCCACTTCTTTCTATAAACGTCCACATGACCAGTCGTCAGTGATTGTAACAAAGAAGCCTTAGTGCTTTTTCTTTTACTTTGAGTGGGGATGACAGCATTGAATTGCTAAGCCACTTTCGCTTATGCAAATGTGACAGTCTGGGGATTTCAACGAGCTTGTTCTATTAGCTGGGGGCACGTCGGACACGCTCTAGATCCATTTGGCCGCCAGCTTCCAGACATTCGCCTTTTTTAACCTCCATCAACCCAGCAAGACTATTAGTGGTGACGCCTGTGCGTTATTCCTTTGATATGTTGCCCGTCGCTAACGAGGTGAGGTGTCGCTTTTCGACCAATGAGCATCACAGCACAACATCAGCTTCAGCACGTTAGCGTCCGGAATCTGCATAATACCGAATCACAGCTAACCGAGTGTGCAAAAGGTTTTTGAACGCCGACGTATTTAGGAATTTAAGCTGGACAAACCACTTTAGGTCAAAAAATATATTTGCATATGCAAAAGTGCAATTTATTTATCTGTGCGGTAATTTATTTAATTATATCTGCACCTTATTGCTCTTTTGTCCTGCACTGCCATGAGCTAATGCAACAAAATGTTGTTCTTATCTGTACTGCAAATTTCAAATTTGAATGACGATAAAATAAAGTCTAAGTCTAATAATTTTTTGGTTCATAATCAATGTTCACTGGCTGTTGGAATGAAATGTTAAAGCAACAAGTGGCATTACTAATTGTAACTATATATAGTTTTAACCAATCAGAAGCCAGAACAAAGTAAGTTTGTCGTGTTGAGAGAGTGTTAATCGTTAAAACACTTCAGCACAAGGGTGAAAATGTAATATTTTTTTTTACATTTTTTATTTGAATGTATTCATTGTAAAAAAAAAAAAAAAGCTAATGTTTTTTTTTTTTAGCTTAATTTGTAATAAAAAGCAGTACTTTGAAGTTTTGGCCTGAATAAAAAATATGTTTTGTCTGTTGTAAATTAAAAAAAATACTGAAATTAAAGCTAAAATACAAATATTGATGATTTTACCTTTTTTGTTTTTAGGTTGAAAAATACATTAATAAGTGCATTTCATCACAGATTTAAAATTGAAACCCAAAAAAATGGACTAAAGTCTGTGAACTCAATCTTAAAAAGTTATACCGTGAGGTTTTTTTGGGACTGAATTTAAAAAAGAAAAAATAGTGTGTATATTTTTGCCAAGTCAATGTCAGTTTGTTGTGTTAAAATAGTGTCAAGCAGGAGCGTCACTAGACCTAATACTGTACTGGGGCACACCTGGGGCACAAATAATTCATGTGAGCGTGCAAAGCGCGCAAGCAAAAACATTTTTAGCACTTATTTATCGCAAAAAATACATAAATAGTGCTTTAAACTATGAAATCATATCAGATTATGTTGTATGGATCTTTGATTAACCACCTGAAATTAACTATTGCATTTGACCTACTTGTGCACTTTTTTACTCCAGACTTCTAAACTGCTACTGGTAAAAGCAAAAAGGAAGAAGAATGAATCTTTTTGAAATATATATTGCAGTAATCATCTGCAAATTAACATCTACAAAAGTAAGAAAAAAAATAAGCACCCCTACATCTCTGGGTTCTTTTATATTATTTAATTTCCATTTATGCAATGTGGCTAATCCTATTTCAGATACACAAAACTATAAAATATACACAAAACAATAAAGCCACAGTTGTAGAATAAATGAACAACTGTTGTGTGTCTGTTCAGGGAATCATTTTCTGAGAAGTAAACTGTAACGTCTCCTTTTCATTTTTGCAAAGTGGTCAATCACTCTGGACAGACATGGAAATATTACAGTAACTGTTATACAGTTGACCAGTGGTTCCCAACTGCTGGGTCGTGTCATAAAAGTGGATTGTGTGTCATTTTCAGTGAGTCGCAGTCAGATGTGTGCATGAAAAAAAAAAAGTTTAGGGAGAAAAAAATCAAATTGTGGCAACAAAACCAGATATTTTTAGCCATTTTTCTAGTGACTATTGGTAAGTATTTTAAGAAAAGGCAAACCGACTAACAAGTTGGAGGAGGACTCAGGACAGACATGGAAATATATATTTTTTTTAATCTAAATGAGGCAACAAAACCCGATATTTTCAGCCATCTTTCTGAAAACAAATACAGAAATGTTACTATTTTTTCTGGAAACAAAACCAGATGCTTTAGCTGTAGCCATTTTTCTGCTGACAAAACAAGATTATTTTAGTCAAAGTCACACCGATTAACAAGACAAGTCTACTATGCTATTTTTTTTTAAATAAACTTGAATGATTCAAAAATTTGGCTCACGACTTGATGATATGGAAAATTGTTTTTCTTCCTGAAGATAAACCATTTGAGAAGCACTCAACTCACACATGCTGACTCCAAATCATCATTGATGCAGAACCAGCAGACAATAACCAACATTATGTTTCATGTTCATTGGAAATTCCCCCGACAGCTCGTACAGCAAATGAATATGTTTGTCTTGATACAAGGATGAACGTTAGCTAACTTAGCATCAACTTAAGACAATGATGTTGCCTAGCTAGCTAGGACTTCACTTACATCTCTCATTCCTCGCTGCTTATTCTCTGCTGCGGGCGAATAACTTTCTTAAATCCATCTAGGAGTTACAGTTTGAGTCAAATCAAAATCAAAATAATGTAATTAACAAATTGTTGTTGGCTAACGTTACCTACCTCATGCAGTGATTCTCATCCTCTCTCTCTCTCTTTCTCTCTCTCTCTCTCTCTCTCTCTCTCTCTCAACTGAAGTCTCGATCCACACGTGAATAAATTACCATACCAATTAGCCATGTGCTCATTGTTAGTGGAGTGAATACAGTAGCAATCAATTACCATACTAAGTAGTATGTGCGCTGTTGTCTATGTTATGTAGACTTAAAACTCTGAAGCGTTTTTTTTTATTGGTGAAATTTTTACTGGGGCACTGCAGATCAACAGTGGGTCACGTGCCCCAGTGAAATCTGTCTGGCGACGTCCCTGGTGTCAATCATTAAAATACTTCAATACAAGGTTGAAAATTACATTTTATTTTATCACTTTTTTTTTTATTTGAATGTATTCATTGTAAAAAAATTTAAAATAAAAAAAAACTTAAGTTAATGGAGCAAAACTTAGATAAAAAGTTGTACTGTGAAGTTTTGACCTGGATCAAAAATAAAAGAAAAACAGTAGTTTGTCTTTAGTAAATACAAAAATACTCAAATTAAAGTTAAAATATGTTGGCCCTGCAATGAGGTGGCGACTTGTCCTGGGTGTACCCCGCCTTCCGCCGATTGTAGCTGAGATAGGCACCAGCGCCCCCGCGACCCCAAAGGGAATGAGGGGTGGAAAAAAGGATGGATGGATGATTTTACTTTTTTATTTTAAAGAAGTGTTAGTGTAAGTATTATTAAAACTAACTTTTTGGGAATTTTCCCTACTATTGATGTTTTTTCTTTTTTTAAAGCATTCAAACTTGAATGTCAGCAAGAGTCAGTTAATAATGCTGCTATGAGCAGCCCTTTAAAAAACATCCCCAACACATGAACAAAACTCCATTTGCATGTCGGGCCCTGAATATTAACCAAGTATTAGTGACATTGTTGTTATAAGCGCTAACTGAGACCAATAATTTTAGCCGCGACGAGATCACAGAGCGCTAACTACTATAGCTTATGCTGCTATGTTGATGTATTGAGCCGGTGAGCTGCTGCATTGCCTCTAAGTTGGTGAAAGTTAATCATAAACCATGTCTCTCACCTGGATAGTAGAAGGATCTGGCCATTAACTGAGAAGTTGGTCAACTTTGACACACAACCTAGGATATGGCAAAAAAGAGATGGAAAGACACTAGTTTGTGGCTACCTTTTGTTTTTTTAACCCTTTGTGAGGATTATGACTAATCCTATGCACAGCCCATCAGTTGGCATCCCAGTGAGAGCAGACATTGTACTGTAAGTGATTGTTTATGTTTGTCGTTTGTATTTCTTGCTGCTACATGATGCTTAGTGTTTCACTAAAGCTGGATCTGTTCAGCACTCAGATTCTCAAACTTGTACCTCACCCTCCTTATATTCGGGCTCAAAAATATAAGTTTCTAGACCATTATTCATCCCAAAGTAGTCTTTTTTTAATCTAATTAAGTCTTTCATGATTATTAGTGTTGTTGTTGATGGGAAAAGCAAACGTTGTGATGCGTCTGTGAAATGAATATGCCACCGTATGCTTAAAATGACCCAAGTACATAAATATTACATGTTATTATGAATGTGCCTTTTAATACATTACACATATACTTACAGTGTGTATACAAAATACTGGAGGTTTTTGGATGTTGTTTTTTATAGCGCTTTATAAGTAAAAAAGAGCAACTCACATTACCCTCATTTTTAGCTGCCTTTTGCTAGCGTTTATTTATGATTTAGAATGCACAAAAACAAGGCATATGTATCTGTCTTTGTCTTACATGAAGATTGTGACTGATAGACAATAGTCCAAAAAAGTGCAGTTCCCTTTTGAGTCATTTTAAAACATTATTAAAAATTCACACAACCTTAAAAAAATAATATTTGGAGAATAAAATAATTTACTTATAAGGCAAAAAAAAAAACATTAATGTGAAATTACAGAAGGTGATATTCACATGTGGATTTGTAACGAGAAGTAGTTACTCACACTTGAATTTAAGTTACACATATAGTAAAAATTATAATTTGTCCCAGAGTTTTACTTTTTTTTTTATTTTAATTGAAAAATGTTTTTACAAAATAGCAAAAATGATCAGAAAATTGCTGCGATGTTACAATAATTGCGTTTTGTGGCTGAGCTACAAAAAAAACAAACAAAAAAAACTGAGAATGATGTTGTAAAGTTACAGGAAAATAACAATATTATTTTGAACAAAATGTAAGAAAAATATTGTCCGATTTTCTTTTTTTTAAAGGGGTGGGCACGGGTTGAAGATTCAAGGAAATCAAAGTAATAAAATACAACAACTCAGAATGTTAAAGGGGAACATTATCACAATTTCAAAAGGGTTAAAAACAATAAAAATCAGTTCCCAGTGGCTTGTTTTATTTTTCGAAGTTTTTTTCAAAATTTTACACCTCCCGGAATATCCCTAAAAAAAGCTTTAAAGTTCTTGATTTTCGCTATTTGCGATGCGACTATCCATTTCCCTGTGACGTCATACAGGGCTGCCAATACAAACAACATGGCGGTTACCACAGCAAGATATAGCGACATTAGCTCGGATTCAGACTCGAATTTCAGCGGCTTAAGTTATTCAACAGATTACGCATGTATTGAAACAGATGGTCAGAGTATGGAGGCAGATAGCGAAAACGAAATTGAAGAAGAAACTGAAGCTATTGAGCGAATAGCTATTGACGCTATTCGGCCATAGCATGGGTGTACCTAATGAAGTGGCCAATAGCATGGCCCCCTTCAGCATCGCCGGTAAAATGTGCGGATCATACGATCAGGACTTTCGCATCTTGTGACACTGGAGCAACTTAAATCCGTCGATTGGTAAGTGTTTGTTTCGCATTAAATGTGGGTATCTAGTTTCAAATGTACATACAGCTAGTGTAAATAGCATGTTAGCATCGATTAGCTGGCAGTCATGCTGCGACCAAATATGTCTGATTAGCACATAAGTCAACAACATCAACAAAACTCACCTTTGTGATTTCGTTGGCTTAATCGTTGCAAATGCATCTGCAGGTTATCCATACATCTCTGTGCCATGTCTGTCTTAGCATCGCCGGTCAAATGTGCAGACACTCTGGTACATTCAATGGGGGTCTGGCGGAAGATTTCTTGCCAGTGGTGCAACTTGAATCCCTCCCTGTTAGTGTTGTTACACCCTCCGACAACACACCGACAAGGCATGATGTCTCCAAGGTTCCAAAAAATAGTCGAAAAAATGGAAAATAACAGAGCTGAGACCCGGTGTTTGTAATGTGAAAATGAAAATGGCGGGTGTGTTACCTCGGTGACGTCACGTTCTGACGTCATCGCTACAAGACCGATTAACAGAAAGGCGTTTAATTCGCCAAAATTCACCCATTTAGAGTTCGGAAATCGGTTAAAAAAATACATGGTCTTTTTTCTGCAACATCAAGGTATATAGTGACGCCTACATAGGTTTGGTGATAATGTTCCCCTTTAAGTTTTTTTGTTTGTTTTTTTTCAAAACAAAAATAGTAATTACATTATAAAATTGAAGTGTTTTTTTTTTTTGGCGTACAACTGACATTTTTTTTGCAAATAAATGAGAAATTATAAGGATATAGTTCAAAGTTCCGACAAAAATAGTGCGGTATGATAAAAAAAGGTTGTAAAGTTGCAAAGATGTTGCAAAATGTTTCAAAGTTACAGGATTAGAAAGAGAATCTTTGTGGAAAAAAACAGTTAATCACCTTGGAGTTCAGTACAAAGTGCTAAATTTTACAAATGTTATTAGCATTACCATGCTCATTGTGTTGACAGAGTATTTATTAAAAAGGGGCATAAAGTACAATCATTATTTTGGAGGAATTTTGGAGAATAAATTAATAATTATAGCGAGAGTAAATTCCCCAAATTTTTGCGAATCAGAAACCCCAAGAAAGTAATTTCTGGATAAGCCACAATAACTAAAATAAAAAATAAATTGAGAAAAATGCTAATTCATACATCAAGATTCATAGAGAGGTACACCAAAACTGAACAAAGATAGTTTTTACAGATTCTTTTAGGAATATTGTGTATATCGTGCTTGGCAAACTTCTTGTGATGTTTGTAACAAAGGTGCCTGAAACATGAGAGAAATGATACTTCATCATTTTCTGCAAGTACTGCAGTATTGATCTGCGGCGGATCAATGCATTGCCGTCTTATTGTATTATGTTGGCGGTAATGGAGCGTACAAATCCCTGCAATGTTTCGACTCCATTATTTTTTTTGTCAGACTGCATGTGGTGAAAGACGCTTTTGTGTGTTGCTGCGGATCATCTTCTCACAGCTCCCGTGACAAAATCTATGCAATGCTTTATGTGCTATGAGGCAAGTATCATCATCCTAAAGTATTCACCCTATAGTGTTACAGTAGTCATACTCCTAGTACAGGGGTCGGCAACCCAAAATGTTTAAAGAGCCATTTTGGTCCCAAAAAAATAAATAAATCGGTTTGGAGCCGCAAAAAATTAAAAGCCTTCTACAAGTGACATAATGAAGTCAACACATGATGTACGTGTCAGTATTAGTTATATTAGCCTACTATCAAAATGACTTTAAAAGTCTTATACAAGTGTTGTAATGAAGACAACACAAGATTTAAGCGTTTTCATTAACTATATTGGCCTACTTCTATTTTTACAACATTGGAAAACATTAGTAAACCTTCTCAGAGAGTGAGATACCATATTTCCTTGAATTGCCGCCGGGGCGCTAATTAATTTAAAACCTCTTCTCACTCCTGCGCTTACCGAAGGCATGCGGTAAAAGTAAGCATGCGCTATATGTATTTTAAAACCTCCTCTCACTCCAGCACTTACCAAAGGTACGCAGTAAAAATTTGAGTGTGATGTAAGCTTAGACCTTAAATCCTACTGAATAGCTCTTAATCTTCTTCCTTTTATGCAATTTCAAATTACCAGTATTGAAATCAGCCACCTAAATTTTGAAAATGATGACAGGGGAAGTGTCACTCGTGACGTCACCAGTTTCACCAGGCGGTAATACTAAGCATGGGCTAATTATTTTTGGAAGCGAGTTCTACCCGGCAGTAATTCAAGGCAGGCGCATACTATATGCCCTGCGGCAATTCAAGGAAATACGGTAACTCTTCTAGATGACTGTCTTGGAATGGCCAAAGGTATAGATGTGTGTGTCCAAGTTAGAGTTAAATGGCGGGCTGTCTTCTTCTAATGAATTTATCAGAATCTATGCAAGCTGGGTAACGTTTGCTGTGGTCTGGAACAACATGGCGCACAAACAACTATCAGAAATGCAGCCAATATTATACGTCATAAGGAATGCAGATAAATATTAAATGCACAGAGGACATAGGAAATTAGTTGAGCCCAAATATACCTACAAGTGAGGCATAATGATGTATTACGTACATAAAGCCAGCCTAAATAGCATGTTAGCATCGATTAGCTTGCAGTCATGCCGTGACCAAATATGCTTGATTAAAAACTCCACACTAGTCAATAACATCAACAAAGCTCACCTCTGTGTATTCACCCACAGTATAAAACGTTTGGTGGACAAAATGAGACAAAGAAGGAGTGACGGCGTGGCGCAGTGAAAGCGTGGCCGTGCGCAACCCGAGGGTCCCCGGTTCAATCCCCACCTAGTACCAACCTCGTCACGTCCGTTGTGTCCTGAGCAAGACACTTCACCCTTGCTCCTGATGGGTGCTGGTTAGCGCCTTGCATGGCAGCTCCCTCCATCAGTGTGTCAATGTGTGTGTGAATGGGTGAATGTGGAAGTAGTGTCAAAGCGCATTGAGTACCTTGAAGGTAGAAAAGCGCTATACAAGTACAACCCATTTATTTATTTATATAAAATCTGTATTTCTCTGGCATGTTGAAGAAAGTTGTACATGTAAACAAACTACGGTGAGTTCAAGGACCGCCAAAATTAGGACAAAACGGCCCTCGCCAAATACTCTCATCAGAGAATCATGTTTATTATAAACAGTTGGATTTCTAACAATTAGGGAGGATTTTGTCATGTTATCCTCCAACAGAAACCCTATTCAAACAAAGATATTTCCCCCCCCCATCTTTTCCTATTTTCATACATTTTTGAAAAAGCTCCAAATATACCTACAACAGAGGCATAATGATGCAATATGTACATAAAGCCAGCCTAAATAGCATGTTAGCATCGATTAGCTTGCAGTCATGCCATGACCAAATATGCTTGATTAAAAACTCCACACAAGTCAATAACATCAACAAAGCTCACCTTTGTGTATTTACCCACAGTATAAAATGTTTGGTGGACAAAATGAGACAAAGAAGGAGTGATATAAAATCTGTATTTCTTTGGCATGTTGAAGAAAGTTATACATGTAAACAAACTACGGTGAGTTCAAGGACCGCCAAAATTAGGACAAAACGGCCCTCGCCAAATACTCTCATCAGATAATCATGTTTAATATAAACAGTGGGATTTCTAACAATTAGGGAGGATTTTGTCATGTTATCCTCCTACAGAAACCCTATTAAAACCCCCCATCTTTTCCTATTTTCATACATTTTTAAAAAAACCTCCAGGGACCCAGTAGGGCAGCGCTAAAGAGACCTCTGTCCTAGTAGGTGTTGAGGGTAGTGGAACAGCCACGGAATGTTCATAGCATCGTGTATTTTCTAACAAACAGGATTAAACCATTTGGGATTAACTTCTTTACCTCATCCTACTTAAAAAAGAAGCACTCCTCCTCTCTACTGTTTTTAATTTTCCCCGTCTCATGCTTTTTCCCCGCGGTGATCCTTTTCCAACAACGTACCAGAATTAGAAAATACAAAAACAGAACGTGCCAAGAGGAAACATACCTGCCAAAGGTATTGCATTGTTCTTGTTCCTTATAGTGGCTGCTGCTGCTCCTCGGAGACACTCTCTAGAAACTGGAAATTCCACTGACACTCAGTAAAATGTTTTTCCCAGGAAAAAGTTGTATTAACTAATAACAGACAAAATGTGTAAAAAAAAAAAGTTTAATTGTTTATATATAACAATATATACAGTACAGGCCAAACGTATGGACACACCTTCTCATTCAATGCGTTTTCTTTATTTATTTTCATGACTATTTACATTCTCGATTGTCACTGAAGGCATCAAAACTGTGAATGAACTTATGTGGAGTTATGTACTTAACAAAACAAGATGAAATAACTGAAAACATGTTTTATATTCTAGTTTCTTCAAAAATAGCCAACCTTTGCCCTGATTACCGCTTTGCACACTCTTGGCATTCTCTCGCTGAGCTTCAAGAGGTAGGCACCTGAATGGGTTTCACATCACAGGTGTCATAGTTTTGATGCTTTCAGTGACAATCTACAATGTAAATAGTCATAAAAATTAAGAAAACACATTGAAATGAGCTGTGTTCAAACTTTTGGCCTGTACTATATATATATATATATATATATATGTAGGTGTGGGAATAAAATCACAAGACTACTTCATCTCTACAGAACTGTTTCATGAGGGGTTCCCTCAATCATCCTATATATATCTATGGATTGAATTTTCACAGTATCATGTTAGACCCGCTCTACATCCATTGTTTTCGTCCTCTCCAAGGTTCTCATAGTCATCATTGTCACCGACGTCCCACTGGGTGTGAGTTTTCCTTGCCCTTATGTGGGCCTACCGAGGATGTCGTAGTGGTTTGTGCAGCCCTTTGAGACACTAGTGATTTAGGGCTATATAAGTAAACATTGATTGATTGATTGATATATACATACATATATATATATATATATATATATATATATGTATGTATATATATATATATATATATATATATATATATATATATATATATATATATATATATATATATATATATATATATATATATATATATATATATATATATACATACACACACACACATTCTTTATCTTCCTGTACATTCTGGGTGTCTCATTCAGTAAAAAAAATTTTTAAATTCCATTCAGTTTTAAAAAGTGGTCTGTCATAACCTTTTTAGCATTCAATCAGACATTAATGTGAGGTTTTGTAATAGTGTTCCTAAAAATAAATATACTGGAGCCCCAAACATATTTTTTTCTCTAAATTTGGTTCGCCAGCTCAAAATAATTGTCCAGGCCTGCTCTAAGCAGGTAGCCCCTCCCTCTGTCATCTATTCTCAGCAATTAAAAAGCATTCACTACTTTGTTGGCCAGAAGACTCAATGTGCGAAATCGGAAGGTTGCAGTGCCTACCTGCAACACCCGCTGGATTAGAGATATTGTTTTTTTCCCCTTAAATTGGAGAAAATTAGCCTGACACTGAATGGTTGTTCTGTGAAGTTTCAGGAAGTATGGCGTGGTTTCATAAAACATGTAAAAGAGACTGATCTCAAAATTAAATTTGATTTGACAAGTAATTGAAAGGTAGATAATTGATAAGCCTTTTCCCTGCGTTCATGTATTGTGTCAGGTTCAAGCACTGATGACATTTATTAAACAGACACAGAAGCAAGGAATTAAACAGAGACAGAATTAAATTTAGCTCATTGAGGAGAAACGTCTGGGCTATACTCTTTGTACAGTCTTCCACCATGCTCTGGCGAAAGATTGTACGCCTTCACTTTTATTTGGACTTTCCCTGATTACATGGCAACAGCTGTTTATAAAGGAATGTGGGTCACAAACAGCCGTTGCCTTTGGTTACAAAACAGTTCAAAGAAAAGGTGTATGGGGGCGGGGTCAGGTCCTGCTTCTTCTCCGCTTTGTAGATCTCGGGTCAAGACAAAATCTTCCTGTGGATTACAATACATCAAAGAAACCGACACCTTCATGTTGCTTCCCATCCTACACAGTGGAGTTTTACAAGCATTTTGATTTGTAAGATCAAAGACAGCTTTTGTCTGCTTGCCGGGAACTCATTGAAACACAAAGTTGTGATAACTTAGATACAATTATTCAGACATATTGCTTCTTCAATATTTGCCTGCACTGAAGCATGTGTTTTTTTATAAGATACATCATTTTTGTGGGTTACTTGTTTGACGGGGAAAAAAAACATTAGACGTGTTTAATGTTCATTTTTGGTAATGTTACATAGATGTATGAGACAAAGTAGTAGCGTTACGGAGGTAAAACAAAAAAAATTACTTTCATGAAAAAGAGAAAGTTCATCACTTCGGAGTCCAATAAAAGCGAGTCAATGCGAATGTTTTTATCTTGTCCAAACTATTACGCCGTTATGAGTTTACAGTATCACACAATAATTCACGCGGGCGTGAAGCTTGGGCAGGTTTCTGCTATCGTTCCTTAGCCGACTCGTGTCAACATGTTTTCCTGCAAATAAATCCCCCTGTGGCTGAAGAGCATCTGTTTGCATGGATAAGATAGGAAGGGGTGCGGCCTCGCTTTAGGAATCTCTTGTCATTGGAAAAGACAGCCGTGGGCGGAACGGTGGCGGCCCCCGAGAGACCCTGCGGCAAAAACCTGCCGTGGCCGAGATAGGACGTGACAGCTGCACAAATGACTGTTGATTTGGGGGTTCCGTTTGTTTTTTTTCCCCCCTTCATTTTTCCTTTTTTCCCCCCTTCCCATCATATGAAACCTGACAGTAAACAAATGGAAACACAGAGGACATGCGGTCTACCGTCTTTGCTGTTTGCCATCGTTTTACTCGCAGAAGCACAGCTGTGTCACTTAGCAAACACCAATATTATTCTAACCTCTTCCTGTTAGCGCTAAGTAACTCACAATATTCAACGAGTAGCTGCTGCCCAGGTAGTATAACCTGTTTTTCTTAACTCCAGAGTCTCCATTACTTTTTGTCCTTAGTATGTTGCCATAGTCAGGAAGTAGCCTTTTTATTAAGTTGAATGTGCCAGTCTTGTCTTTTCTTGAGTCCTACAAAGTGTTTATACTGTAAGTCAGTGGTTCTCACAGTTTTTGCACTAATTTTGCATTATAACATTTCACACAGTTTGAACAGTAACACTGTTTGAATAGTTAATTAAATGATTCATAGGCAGAGGTGGGTAGTATTACGCTAGGTTTAATCCATTACATTTACCTACGTACAAACCCCGTTTCCATATGAGGTGGGAAATTGTGTTAGATGTAAATATAAACGGAATACAATGATTTGCAAATCATTTTCAACCCATATCCAGTTGAATATGCTACAAAGACAAGATATTTGATGTTCAAACCGATTTTTTTTCTTGCAAATAATCATTAACTTTAGAATTTGATGCCAGCAACATGTGACAAAGAAGTTAGGAAACGTGGCAATACATACTGATAAAGTTGAGGAATACTCATCAAAATACTTATATGGAACATCCCACAGGTGTGCAAGCTAATTGGGAACAGGTGGGTGCTATGATTGGGTATAAAAGCAGCTTCCATGAAATGCTAAGTAATTCACAAACAAGGATGGGGTGAGGGTCACCACTTTGTAAGCAAATTGTCGAACAGTTTCAGAACAACATTTCTCAACGAGCTATTGCAAGGAATTTAGGGATTTTACCATCTACGGTCCGTAAAATCATCAAAAAGTTCAGAGAATCTATAGAAATCACTGCAAGTAAGCGATGATATTATGGACTTTTGATCCCTCAGGCGGTACTGCATCAAAAACCGACATCAGTGTGTAAAGGATATCACCACATGGGCTCAGGAACACTTAATAAAACCCCTGTCAGTAACTACAGTTGGTCGCTACATCTGTAAGTGCAAGTTAAAACTCTGCTATGCAAAGCAAAACCCATTTATTAACAATATCCTGAAACTTTGCCGGCTTGGCTGGGCCCGAGCTCACCTAAGATGGACTGATGCAAAGTGGAAAGGTGTTCTGTGGTCTGACGAGTCCACATTTCAAATGATATTTGGAAACAGAGGACGTCGTGTCCTCCAGAAGAAAGAGGAAAATAACCATTCGGATTGTTATAGGCGCAAAGTTCAAAAGCCAGCATCTGTGATGGTATGGGGGTGTATTAGTGCCCAAGGCATGGGTAACTTACACATCTGTGAAGGAACCATTAATGCTGAAAGGTCCATACAGGTTTGGAACAACATATGTTGTCATCCAAGCAACGTTATCATGGACGCCCCTGCTTATTTCAGCGAGACAAGTGTCACAACAGTGTGGCTTCATAAAAAAAGAGTGTGGGTACTTTCCTGGCCCGCCTGCAGTCCAGACCTGTCTCCCATTGAAAATGTGTGGTGCATTATGAAGCGTAAAATACGACAGCGGAGACCCCGGACTGTTGAACGACTGAAGCTCTACATGAAACAAGAATGGTAAAGAATTCCACTTTCAAAGCTTCAACAAATAGTTTCCTCAGTTCTCAAACGTTTATTGAGTATTTTTAAAAGAAAAGGTGATGTAACACAGTGGTGAACATGCCCTTTCCCAACTACTTTGGCACGTGTTGCAGCCATGAAATTTTAAGTTAATTATTATTTGCAAAAAAAATCAAGTTTATGGCTTCACGGTGGCAGAGGGGTTAGTGCGTCTGCCTCACTATACGAAGGTCCTGCAGTCCTGGGTTCAAATCCAGGCTCGGGATCTTTCTGTGTGGAGTTTGCATGTTCTCCCCGTGAATGCGTGGGTTCCCTCCGGGTACTCCGGCTTCCTCCCACCTCCAAAGACAAGCACCTGGGGATAGGTTGATTGGCAACACTAAAATTGTCCCTAGTGTGTGAATGTGAGTGTGAGTGTTGTCTGTCTATCTGTGTTGGCTCTGCGATGAGGTGGCGACTTGTCCAGGGTGTACCCCGCCTTCCGCCCGATTGTAGCTGAGATAGGCGCCAGTGCCCCCCGTGACCCTGAAAGGGAATAAGCGGTAGAAAATGGATGGATGGATGGAGTTTGAACATCAAGTATGTTGTCTTTATAGTGCATTCAATTTAATATGAGATGAAAAGGATTTGCAAATCATTGTATTTCGTTTATATTTACATCAAACACAATTTCTCAACTCATATGGAAACGGGGTTTGTACATTTTTGGATAAATTGTACTTTTCAGAGTAGTTTTAATGCAACATACTTGTTTTTTGTCATTTCCAGCCATTCAAGCAAATCATATTATTGATGTTGATGCCCATAATTGATTTACTTTACAAAAGAAAAGTGTGGGATACTTCTCTTGTTGCCTTATTTGTATTTGTAATTTATTTTTTAAATTGATTCAAATTAATGTTTGGCGCAGCGGCAGAGGAGCAGGAGGGGATGAAATAAAGAAAAAAAGGAAGACAGTGGGGGAAATCGCAGGGACCAGAAAGGGATAAGGCACAGAGACAACAACAACAGCCAAAACAACAACATCAACAAATACGATATGTCGAAATTTGATAAGGAAAATGATAGAGGACGAGTTGGTGAAGTAAATATTAATAACACAGAAATAACAATGACCAGTATTGGAGCAATACAAATACCAGTAGAAATAGCATTATTGATAATGAATTATAATAATTACCTCAATTATCAACAATACAATTGTTTTAAATGCAACAATACATATGTGTAATAATAACTTGAATGACACAATAAAGCAGATAAAAAGAAGGGAGGAAAGAGAAGCGAATTGTATTAACCTTGTAGATTGTTATAGTATTAATAGTTTGAGTTTCGTCAGTGTGTCATGTTTTACCCAGTTTCCCCCGGGGGAACAGCATTAATAATGAAATGTGTTTATATGCATGAGTATATGTACAGTTTGTTTATATGCATGTTTGTACAGTGAATGCACATGTAAATGTATGTACTGAGTGTGTGTGTGTATGTACTGGATTTGTGTAAGTACCTATGTGTGTGGGTAAGTACCATTGTGTATCGTATTTGTATGTACAATATATTTGTCTTCCAGTGTGTGCGGGAGCTAAAGTACGGTCCCAGCCACCCGAAGAGCCCAACCCAAAACACCAGGTGCGATGCCGAGGAAACAAGGGACCATCGGCCCCACACAGTCAGGCCGGCCAGCAACAGGACTCCCAGATCTGGGCCCACATTGTCAACTGGCAAGGCCTGGAGCAGGACATAAACAGACGCGCCCAGTAGAGGACAAGGCCACAGGAACCACCAACCCCAAAAGCCAGAACCCTAATGATGGAGATGGAACATCCAGCAACTGCCCTAGCAGATCCTCCCCCTGAGGGGAAGAAAACAAAAAATCACAGACACGCTGACACACAAGGTCACTACCGCAGCAACTGGCCGACGTGCAACAATGCACAATAACCTACAGCGCACCAAGCTGCCACGAAAGAGGCGAGGACTAGACCCAGCAAGTCCCAACCAAGACGGGTAGATGTACTTTTTACAAAAGAAACGCCACATTTACTGTGTTACATTGAGTTTCATTTTGATTGTTCCATTTATTTATTTATATAGTAAATATTTTATTTCTATTAGTTAAAGGCCTACTGAAATGAGATTTTCTTATTTAAACGGGGATAGCAGGTCCATTCTATGTGTCATACTTGATCATTTCGCGATATTGCCATATTTTTGCTGAAAGGATTTAGTAGAGAACATCCACGATAAAGTTCGCAACTGGAGAAAAGCCCTGCTTCTACCGGAAGTCGCAGACGATGACGTCACATGTTGAGGGCTCCTCACATATTCACATTGATATTAATGGGAGCTTCCAACAAAAACAGCTATTCAGACCGAGAAAACGACAATTTCCCCATTAATTTGAGCGAGGATGAAAGATTCGTGTTTGAGGATATTGATAGTGACGGACTAGAAAACCAAAAAAACCAAAAAAACAATTAAAAAAAGAACAAATGCGATTGCAATCGCGTTGGATTGAGACGTATTCATATGTTTTTAGAGACATTTACTAGGATAATTCTGGGAAGTCTCTTATCTTTCTATTGTGTTGCTAGTGTTTTAGTGAGTTTAATAGTACCTGATAGTCGGAAGTGTACGTCCCCGGCCGGGTGTTGAAGCGCAGTGTCTCGGGGAAGTCGACGGCAGCTGTATGGACGGCACAAGCTCAGCTGATATCCGGTAAGAGGCGACTTTTTAACCACAATTTTTTCACCGAAACCTGCTGGTTGACATGTAGTCGGGATCCATGTCCGCTGTGACCCATACTAAAGTTTCACCTCCGTGAATTTTAAACAACGAATCACCGTGTGTTTGTGTGGCTAAAGGCTAAAGCTTCCCAACTCCATCTTTCTACTTTGACTTCTCCAATATTACTTGAACAAATTGCAAAAGATTCAGCAACACAGATGTCCAAATTACTGTGTAATTATGCCGTTAAAGCAGACGACTTTTAGCTGTGTGTGCACGCAGCGCTCATATTAATAACAGCCCGTGACGTCACGCGTACACGTCATCATTATGCGACGTTTTCAAGTAAAAAGTCCCGGGAAATTTAAAATTGCAATTTAGTAAACTGAAAAAGCCGTATTGGCATGTGTTGCAATGTTAATATTTCATCATTGATATATAAACTATCAGACTGCGTGGTGGGTAGTAGTGGGTTTCAGTAGGCCTTTAAGGCTTGCAAAGGCGAATTCATTTGTCAGCGATCTTTCTTCCGGCAGGCACTGTCAAATGACTTTGTTTGACGTTTGACTCCATCCCACCAATCGAACGCAGCCTGGCATTCTACATTATTTGCAGACGAAGAGGTAAAAGCCAGTAGTGGGATTACTCAAACAAGCACAAAGTATTGGTTAAGAAGCTGAAATAGGTCAGTATTTTTAAGGTATGTGATCAAATAGAATTGATTGATTGATTGAAACTTTTATTAGTAGATTGCACAGTACAGTACATATTCCGTACAATTAATCACTAAATGGTAACACCTGAATAAGTTTTTCAACTTGTTTATGTCGGGGTCCACGTAAATCATTTCATGGTAGAAACGTACGTGTTTAATAAGTGTGGGAATCTTTCCAAAGAAGACACGAGATGCCAGAAAACAGAAACTTCCTAACAGTATTTTGACACTAAAACTTTTTTGTACACACAATGGAATTAATATACAGTAAAGATAATTTATGTTTGTCTTGTTGATCAGTAGACAGCAATAATAATTAGTGCACTGCAAAAACTGAAATTTAAGTAAGATCAAATATCTAGAATAAGGGTGATATTTGCTTATTTTCTGTCTGATAAGATACTTCTTCTCACTAAGCAGATTTTATGTTAGACTTTTACTTGTTTTAAGGGTTTCGGTCCTAAATAATCTCAGTAAGATATTACAGCTTGTTATTGAGATTTGATCACCTATATTGAGTAAAACTTGCTTGAAACTAGAACATCAACTTTTGCAAAGCTGTGTCATCAACACTCACAAGTATAAAACTACTTTTTTTAAGTAATAATTTCTTACTTCAAGCATGAAAAAAAAGAATCATGCTGCCGGGCGCATATCATTACGTCAAGATAATGGCAATAGCATTTGCTTAATTTAACAATATTTTTCAACATATTGAGCAAAAAGGTCTCATTTCTTTTTACACCAAGAAAAGTGCACTTGTTATCAGTGAGAATGTACTTATTTTAAGTACTGTATACTCTAGCCTTTAAATAGACCTCCTTTTTAGACCAGTTGGTCTGCCGCTTCTTTTCTTTTTCTCCTCTGTCCCCCCCTCTCTTGTGGAAGGGGTCCGGTCTGATGACCATGGATGAAGTACTGGCTGTCCAGAGTCGGGACCCAGGATGGACCGCTCGTCGGGAACCAGGATGGACCGCTCGTCGGGACCCAGGATGGACTGCTCGCCTGTGTATCGGTTGGGGACATCTCTACGCTGCTGATCCGACTCCGCTTGGGATGGTTTCCTGTGGACGGGACTCTTGCTGCTGTCTTGGATCCGCTTTGAACTGAACTCTCGCGGCTGTGTTGAACTTTCACAGTATCATGTTAGACCCGCTCGAGATACATTGCTTTTGGTCCCCTAGAAGGGGGGGAGTTGCCCACATTTGAAGTCCTCTCCAAGGTTTCTTATAGTCATCATTGTCACTGGCGTCCCACTGGGTGTGAATTTTCCTTGCCCACTGGGTGTGAGATTTCCTTGCCCTTATGTGGGTTCTTCCGAGGATGTCGTAGTCGTACTGGTTTGTACAGTCCTTTGAGACATTTGTGATTTGGGGCTATATAAATAAACATTGATTAGTTGATTGATTTTTGGGTTCATTGAGGATAGCTAATTTTATTGTTTTGGAAAGTCTTGACAAGACAAATTTTCTTGTTCAATTGGTAGATAATGTTGCTTAGTTCAAATTAAACACCCCTCATTTTTGTATTTTATTTTTTTTTCTTGTTTTTGAACACTGACTTTTTGCACATTCGGTTTATCCACAACGTCCTTATTTATAATTTATTTATTCATGTAAGATTTACGCGTCCATGTACAATTTATTATATGTTATTGTCGTGTAAACCAGCAATTATTCAATAATTCCCTGCATAGTTTAGGTATGTGACAAAAAATTTCAAATGCAAAATATATTTTTAAAAAATGCCATTATTGTAAAGACCTGAGAAAAAGCTTTCAAATAGTATAATCCAAAAATTCAGGAGCTGTGCATTTTTTAAGTACATAAATAAAATACATTTTTGTCCTGGATTATCCATGAAGTCAATCGAGAAATGTGTGACCTGCATTTTGGAAAGTGAACTTCAAAACAACATAGCTCCTTTGTCATTTGTCATAAATGCATGAAATGAAAAGTAAATGTATTTGTTATGTAACCTAAAGAAAATCACTCAATGGAATAAATTAAAAATGTGATTGTTTAATTTTTTATTATTAAATGAAGGTGCTCTTGTTTTGTTAGTATTTCCTGTTTGGTCTCTGTTTTGCAGCACCTTTACTTTCCATTCCTTGCCCTGACGGCACACTTGTCCCCAATTTGTTAATTAGTTCTATTGAGTTCCACCTTGTTCCCGCCTCCAGTGCTAGTTGATTGTCGAGTGTGTTCTGTTGCCTTCCAGTTTCCTGCAAGACCTTGGTTAGATTTCTTCTGACCTGTTCCTATTAAACAGCCTTCTGCCTGCACAATGCTTGCCTTTTCTGCATCCTGGGATCACAACAACAGCCGACATATGGCATTGTCACAGTTTTGGTAGCAGTTTCATCCATAGTCCTGTTATTATTTGGTAGAATTTGAAGGAATGATCAAATATGTCTGCCACGAAGGACCTGGTATGGACCTCCCCGCTCAAATTAAGTTGTGTAAAATGGGACTGACCGAGTGAGTGGAGCGTAATTTGCAGTCATTTTTAAAGATTCTGACTTCAAAAAAAGGGATTTGGTCGGCGTTTTAACGGAGAAAATATAAGAGATTCTACCCAAATTAGGAACACATTCAAGGAGAGAAATACTAAGTCGGACCCTGCAGAAAAACGGAGAAAGAAGTGCAGACCTGGCAGTCAAAAAACAACAGAAAATTAAGGTAAGTGGCTAGTTCTCTATTTTGTGTCCTCTTCTCCTGATGTTTTCCTGAAAATACTTGAGGAAATGCTGACAGAGCAGGAGGAAACACAAGCTTTGATGTCCAAAAATGGTGACTCCTTTTTTAAATTTCCTTTTTGCTCATAATGTTAACCGTATCAGTTTCGAAGTAATCATGGGCCAGGGCAACAAAAACATGCAATGAAATGATCAAAAATAATAGTTTGACATGCTTTTAAAAAGTTAAAGTAACCATGAACGTCACACAAACACTAGAGGTGGCAAAATTATTCTCTGCATTTGACCCATCACCCTTGATCACCACCTGGGAGGTGAGGGGGGCAGTGAGCAGCAGCGGTGGCCACGCCCGGTAATCAGTTTGGTGATTTAACCCCCAATTCCAACCCTTGATGCTGAGTGTCAAACAACGAGGTAATGGGTCCCATTTTTATAGTCTTTGGTATGACTCGGCTGGAGTTATCCACACTATGCGGGGGAAATTTTCTCCAATTCTGTAGATGGTGCCATACCAAGGACAGTTTAGTTGTCTACCACTTACTCATAAACGTATTGATTTTATGAGAAATGATTCCTAGATTCATTTTCAGTCGCTAAAAATACATTAATGTTTGGGTCATTTTAAACCTCAAGTTCTCAAACTTTGTCCACCAAGTACCAGCTCAGAAAACACTTGGGTCTTCAAATACCACCATAATGACCAGCAGTAAAGTAAAGTAGCGTAGTAGCCCTAAGTAATCATTAAAACAAGGCAGATGTTTTATTTAGGAAGCATGTCTAATATTTTTTTGGTCCACTGTAACATTACACCAGTGGCGGGCCGTGCGTTTCCCATCTAGGCCTTCGGTGATGTCCTACTTAGTCCGACTTAAAATAAGTACCTCTCAAAATACCGTCATTTATGTCGCCATGTGACCAAGACTTGTAAAGTACTAAACAGAAACACACTTTCACACTACTGGGCATTGAATCTACTCAATTTGTCGCTAGTGTACAAAAAGGGCTATTTTGGGGGGCATTTATAAATCAATAAACCCGCATCAGACGTGGTAATGTCGAAACAAATTTAATTGTAGTAAACATTGAATGTGGAAAAAAATATATTTGAACTCACAGTACCGCTCGTGGTTGGTTGATTTGAGTGGAAGTGGCAGGCAAACCATTATATCTGCCACCTAATCAATGTTTCGCTCTGCTAATTTGTTGGGTTTAAAAAAGCGAGTACCGCTGATTTCTCCGCTGTCCGGGTATGGCTCCGGTGCCACTTTCTGCTTTCGTAAATCACAACTTGTGATTGGATACCTGGGAGTGACAAGTGAGTAAGTGAGTATCCAATCACAGTCACGTTCGACGTAAGGCTACTGTCAACAACTTGTGACCTGATAGGCTATCGCAACTGTCTGTTAAACTGGATGTTCGCCGCCGCCACCGCTAATGTTGGGTCATAAGGCTTCTGGCAGAATTTATACAGCGCCGGCAACAAGATGGCTGAATTCTGATTGGCTAAAAGCTCTAACTTAAAAGAGCAGCACTGGAGCCTAATGTGACATGAAGAGAATTTGATGAATACTTTATATATTTATGAAAAACATACTTGCCAACCTTGAGACGTCCGAATTCGGGAGATCGGGGGGTGATTTGGGGGGTGTATATTGTAGCGTCCTGGAAGCTGCAAGGGGTTCTGGGTATTTGTTCTGTTGTGTTTATGTTGGGTTACGGTGCGGATGTTCTCCCGAAATGTGTTTGTCATTCTTGTTTGGTGTGGGTTCACAGTGTGGCGGATATTTGTAACCAACGCTCCTTCTAAGGTGCGCGCCTGTGCAATTGCGCACTGCTCACACGTCCTCTGCCCACGGCAAATCTATGCCTCGCACAAAATCCAATAAAAAAAATTAGCAATTTTCAAAGTAACTGACTACAAGAGGCCACAGAGACAACAGTTTTCGTTATCACCGTTCAATTATTGCAACGTCTGTCGAGATGCTTTAAGGAGGACAAGAATTCCATCGATCACTTTGAGCAAAACTCTTTTTAAACAATTTCCGTCTAGTAAATCTGGTCATTTTCTGCCGTACAAAGCAGACCAAAACCAACTTTGCCATCTGGCATATCAACAGCAGCCGCTCGCTCTTTCTCACTTGTGCCAACACATGCACACACTGCACTGAGCCAGTGATGCGTTTACAGCCACACAAAAAGTCGGACATTTCAAACACCGCACATTATGTGTAATTCCAGGTTGTTACACTATGATTTACCAATTAAATGTGTGTTCAATCTATTGTCATTCATTAAGAATCTTCATTTATAAATATTAATCATGAAATGCTGTTATTATATTAAATAAATACTAATAAAAATATATATATTTTACAAACGGAAAGTTACAGGAATGTACACATGATCCAGTGCTTACATCTCATTGTGCAACATGCGAATGTTTTAATGGGAACTAAATGCGATATCTGAAAGGGGTACAAATGATTTCCAAAGCAGGACCCCCACCCCCACCCAGACATACAATACTAGTATACAGCTCATGAAAAACATTTGTTCTTCTTGTCATTGAAAGTGGGCCAAAACACCTATATTAGAAAATGATCACATGAAAGTGACTGCTGTCATTTGATTATAATAATAAGAAATGTAACTTGTTATTTAGTCAGATTTGAGACAGGTGTACTGCAGGTGTGGCCACAGTGTGCGCGTCTGATGTTGCTCAGATGTGCTCCACTGAATGCTCAAGGAGTTTTGGCGTTTGCTCACCCACATGAAAAATTAGAGGGAACATTGTTTGTAACAGTGTTAAAGTTGTTTATACGGCATACTTGCCCACCTTGAGACCTCCGATTTCGGAGGTTGGGGGGGCATGGTTAAGAGGCGAGGAGTATGTTTACAGATTTTGTGTGCGCTTTTGTGCACTGCACTTTCTAAAGTAGATGTTATTGTCACAATTGCATGATTGATTGATTGAAACTTTTATTAGTAGATTGCACAGTACAGTACATATTCCGTACAATTGTCCACTAAATGGTAACGTCGCAGTAAGTTTTTCAACTTGTTTAAGTCGGAGTCCACGTTAATCAATTCATGGCACAAATATATACTATCAGCATAATACAGTCATCACACAAGTTAATCCTCATAGTATATATATTGAATTATTTACAATCCGGGGGGTGGGATGAGTAGCTTTGGTTGATATCAGTACTTCAGTCATCAACAATTGCATCAACAGAGAAATGGACATTGAAAGAGTGTAGGTGTGACTTAGTAGGATATGTACAGCCAGCAGAGAACATAGTGAGTTCACATAGCATAAGAACAAGTATATACATTAGAAATACGTTCGATTATTTACATTGTTATTTACAATCCGGGGAGATTGGATGTGAATTGGAGGAGGATTAGTAAAAGGTTGAAGTTGCCTGGAGGTGCTGTGGTGCATGTACAGTAGATGGCAGTATTGTCCTGTTTAAGAGTGTCACATGCTGTTTACGGTAGACGAACTGCCTTACGGTAAAGTGGTAGACGTAAATGTGACTGCTGTTGTTGTGTGATGTTACTGCGCTGGGAAGACGTTAATGAAACTGCCTGACAATAAACCCACATAAGAAACCAAGAACTCGCCCTCGATCATTCTACAGTTATAACGTCATTGGTCAGACACGCTCTCAGACACGTCACTCAGGTCCTCATGGACCTGCAGAGGGCGTGGCCTCCAGCTCCACCTGAATTTCGGGAGATTTTTGGGAGAAAATTTGTCCCGGGAAGTTTTCGGGAGAGGCGCTGAATTTCGGAAGTCTCCCGGAAAATCCGGGAGGGTTGGCAAGTATGTTATACGGCCACGCTCAGTGTGACCTGTATGGCTGTTGACCAAGTATGCCTTGCATTCACTTAAGAGTGTGTAAAAGTCGCAAATATTATGTAACTCGGCCGACACGCTATTTATATGGAGGAAGAAACGGATGTGACGACAGGTTGTAGAGGACGCAAAAGGCAGTGCCTTAAAGGCACGCCCCCAATATTGTTGACCGGGTGGAAATCGGGAGACTGGTTGCCCCGGGAGATTTTCGGGAGGGGCACTAAGATTCAGGAGTCTCCCAGGAAAATCGGGAGGATTGGCAAGTATGATGAAAAGTCAATTAAATATAAAATTAACTTATTAATTAATGATCATAATTTATCTTAGGCCGGCAGAGAAGGCCCACCACTGCATTACACACAGTTTGAACAGTAACACTGTGTTTAAATATTTAAGTAATTATTTGGCGTGCTACCAAATGGATCCTGTGTACCACTGATCAGGTCGTTCGATTTGGAATTCATCCAGATTGTTGGCACTCTAAAGTCACACCTTGTAATGCTTCACGCCTAAAAACACGGAAAAAAAAACGATAGTGAACTTTCTATCCAAACATGTCTCCTGCTTTGAAACGTCTCAAAAACACTCCCGCCTTGGCAGTGAGAAGAGTCTAAGGAAGCCGGAGAAAACTTTTCTACTCCTCCGACTTGTTTGAGCGAGAAGCTGTGATATTTGTGTCATTTTTGTGCGCCTAGAAAAAAATACTAAAAAAAAACCCTTGAACCCACGCCCTCGCCGCACAAACTGCTGACAGAGGATGACTAAAAGCCTCCCACGTCGGCCCCGAAACTTAGTCGTTAAATGTCTGCTTCAACTTTGAGGAAGTTTGGATGGAGTACGTGAGCTCTCGGCGGCCCCCTGCTGGACGCTTTTCCCCCCGCCGTCTTCTCCCGTTAATGAGGAGGCTTGACAGGCGCAGGCAGAAGCGCCTTCATAAATATTCAACAGCCTCTTTTTATTTGGATAGCATTAACCTCGCTCTCACCTTCCACTTGCTCTTTGCGGAAAAACATACATTGTCGTGTTTCCAGGAAAAGAAAAAAAAAAAAGGTTGAAGCCCAAGTTTGTTCTTTGTTTGACGGAGAGCCTGCTCAGAGGGTGGCGCTTACTACAGAACAACACTCGGGTTGCTCATTATTAACGCCAAACTTGCAGCTCAATGAGGGGAAAAAAAAAAGTTGTCTAAGCCTAGGCCACTGGAGAGGGGGTCCAGACTGAGGCCAAGGAACAAAAAAACCTATAGCCATAGCACACATAAGCATGTGTGTAAGAGGGAAACATCAAACATCAAAGAGCAGAAAGGACATTAAAGACATTAAAAGAGCAGAGCTGATTCAACCAGCCATTTGTACATATAGCTACAAAAGTTAAAAAAAAAAAATCATACACTGTGAATTTTTTTGTGAATTATATTTGTATAGCGCTTTTTCTCTAGTGACTCAAAGCGCTTTACATAGTGAAACCCAATATCTAAGTTACATTCAAACCAGTGTGGGTGGCACTGGGAGCAGGTGGGTAAAGTGTTTTGCCCAAGGACACAACGGCAGTCACTAGGATGGCGGATGCGGGAATCGAACCTGCAACCCTCAAGTTGCTGGCACGGCCGCTGTACCAACCGAGCTAAACGTGGTGGCCTCTGCGGTGTTCCACGCCATCATCTTATGCCAGATACAGGAGCAGACCCAACAAAGCAACCAAGAGAGCCACCCTCAGTCGCCCACTAACTTTAGTCTTAACTAACTCTTAGCAGCACATTTCCACAAACTATGATCATTATTAATAAATCAAATATTTTCATAGTGTTTTTTTTTTACATGATTGAAGCCCTCCAAACATGAAATAACACCCATATAGGCTAGTCAATTTTACACTAGCTTGAATGTGTTTTACTGTAGCAGGCAAGCTAGCCCAATAGTGTCATTGCTATGGCCGTCACCTGGCCACTACGTGGAAATATCGTATTTTTGTGTGCGTCCTGTCAAAAATGTTTCAACTTGACAGTCTCAGCTATGACCATTAGCATTGTTGTTGGCATTTTGTGTTGTCAATCCACATCGCTCAGTTCCTGGTAGCAGTCCTGTTAGCATTAAGTGGCGTGCCGAGCCACATCGAGTCATGCTACACCCGGGGTGTCAAACTCATTTTTGTTCGGGGGCCACATGGAAAAAAAATCTACTCCCAAATGGGCCGGACTGGTAAAATCACGGCACGATAACTTAAAAATAAAGACCACTTCGGATTGTTTTCTTTGTTTAAAAATAGAACAAGCACATTCTGAAAATGTACAAATCATAAGGTTTTTTTACACGTACATGTTGCGATTAATAGGATTCTATCTTTTATTTGTTGTTATTTATATTTTCTGACTAAACTGTCAGTTAACTCATTGGTGTTAATTTTCTATATATAAAGATTAAAAAAATATAAAATTCAAATTACAGTATGTTATTTATGTAGTTTGATCATTTTCCTCGACTGATGTACGAACATCATGTGGTTTATTTTGTACATATGTAGCATCATCTACAAAGATACAAAGAATTGCTATTGCGACATCTAGTGGACACATTTAGAACAGTTGTTTCTTTCATTTAAAAATTTCAGGTTCATTTTTATGCTCAGCAAACTCATCCCGCGGGGCAAAAATGGTTGTGGTTTTAGTTCAGTTCGATCATGTATGCACATGATCAAGCTTGATATATCATACAATTTACATATAATCAAAGGTGGGTAGAGTACCCCAAAATTGTACTCAAGTAAGACTACCGATTACTTTAGAATAATATGACTCAAGTAAAATATAGTCGTAGTAGTTTTTTACTACTACTTACACTTACAAGTTACTCAATACTTGAGTAACTTCTAATGTATTTAATTATTTTTAAAGGTTTTTCGATGACAAATGTAGTACGAAATATAAAAATCATAAAGAATTTACATGGCCCTGCGATGAGGTGGCGACTTGTCCAGGGTGTAACCCGCCTACCGCCCGAATGCAGATGAGATAGGCTCCCGCGACCCAAAAGGGAAAAGCGGAAGAAAATGAATGGATGGATACAGAATTTACGGCAGCATTTTTTTCTCCAGTTAGAAGTGGAAGTCTTGTAGGCGGAAATGTGAATATAACTACTGACACAGATGACAGCACATGATACCAATTTTATTTTTGCTCATTTGCTGCCTTTTGTGACTTTTCACAGTCAGTACGTTTCTTTGCACTGAATTAGTCTGATTTGTCAAATAAATATTTTTTTTCTATTTTCACAGCTACATGTAAAGTTGTAGTTTCTAAGCTCTTATCTTTAATGCGACTGTTGGCCATACGCAGTGTGCCTCTAGTACACTAGGGGGCGATTGCATTCGTTTCAGCTTATTTAGAGATGTGAGAATGAAGTAGAAAAAGGGGATTGCTACATGCTAATGAGATAGCGCTGGTAACTTTCAAACTACAGCCAGTACAACTTTCCACTGCTTTTTTGTGTTGTTGGTAATGTTTTAATGTGTGTAAAAGACACTTGTGGTTATAATGATAATAGGAGACGTACAAAAAAAAAATGTATGTATGTGTATATATGTATATATATGTGTGTACATTGAATATATATATATGTATATATATATATATATATATATATATATATAAATATATATATATGTGTATATATGTATATATGTGTATATATATATGTATACATATATATATATATATGTATATATATGTATATGTATATATATATGTATATATATATATGTGTATATATATATGTATATATATATATATATATGTATATGTATATATATATATATATATGTATGTGTATATATATGTATATGTATATATATATGTATGTGTATATATATATGTATGTGTATATATGTATGTATGTGTATATATGTATGTATGTGTGTATATATATATATATATATATATATGTGTATATATGTGTATATGTATGTTTATGTATAGATATATATGTATATATATGTATATGCATGTATGTATATGTATATATATATGTATATATGTGTATGTATATGTATGTATATATGTATATATACATGTGTGTGTGTGTATGTATGTATATATATATATACATACATATATATATGTATATGTGTATATGTATATATTGTATATATATAATATATATGTGTGTGTATGTATTTGTATATATATAATATATATATATGTATATATATATATATATATATATATATATATATATATACACATACATACATACATACATACATAAGTATGTATGTATGTGTATATATATATATATTTATATATATATATACGTGTGTGTATATGTATGTATACTTTACACACACAGTAGAGTAAAGATGCATTTGGAGCATTGCGCCCTGCGGGCATAAGAAAGGACCATGGCAGTGTTGTATCTCCATCTTCTAGCTTTGATGAATAAAAGATGGCATCTCGTCTTCGGCCGCTTTCTATTGGGCGTGAAATATTTATAGGTGTAAAGACAAGCAGGTACCACAGGAGAGTTGGGTCAAGGAGACAAATCGATATCATCTACCTTGCTTAATTAAAAACATATATATATATATATATATTTATACAGATGTAGTACATATATTAGCCCTTGCATTTTTAAGGGCAGCGTGTACGCAGGCATAATTAATCAGCTGATGTTTACATTGTCTGATAGCCTGAGGAAACGTCTCAAATAAGAGGAAAGTTTCTTCCTCAGCACAAAGTCAAAAGATTTGATGAGAAGTTCATCTTTTGGCTCCAGGGAGACGTCACTTCCTATATTTCTTTTTCACTTTAAAGCCAGTCACAAAGTTGGCACGGTGTGCAAAGAACAATCACACCCACCAATAAATCCACTGACCTCCACCTCAAGTTTTGATTTCTCTAGGGCCAAAAATCCTCACTTTCTGCTGCGTCCATTACATCATCTCATCATTCGCAGCAGCAAATTTTGTCATGGAAACGCAACAATTTGCAGAATGGATTTTGGATCACGACAAGATGAAGGGCGGCACATGTTATTTGCTGTTGTTTATTGTGAAAAGAGGCTATAAAAAACATTATTTTAAATAAATAGAACATTTCATGTGTTAATGTTAAAAAAATATGTAAATGTATCAAGCAAATTTAAACACAAAAAATATTTTTAAATGGATTTCATTAGAAAAAAATACATGTTCATTTTTATTTATGTGTTATTAATATTTACTTCACTAACTGCTTCTCTGCTTTCACTTTTCGTATCATATTTGGACATATCGTATTTGTCGATGTTGTTCTGTTTTATCTACGGCTGCGCCAAATAAAAACATAAAGTTAAGTTAAAGTTTGAGTACTCATAATGTTCACACACACACTAAGTGTGGCAAAATTATTCTCTGCATTTGAGCCATCACCCTTGATCACCTCCTGGGAGGTGAGGGGAGCATTGAGCAGCAGCGGTGGCCGCGCCCGAGAATCATTTTTGGTAATTCAACCCCCAATTCCAACCCTTGATGCTGAGTGCCAAGCAGGGAGGTAATGGGTCCCATTTTTATCGTCTTTTGGTATGACTCGGCCGGGATTTGAACTCACGACCTACCAATATTAGGGGGCAGAAACTCTAACCACTAAGTTAAATACAAATAAGGCAACAAGAAAAGTACCCCACACTTCTCTTTTGTAAAGTAAATGTGTACAGCAAATATGAACATCTACATCAACAATATGATTTGCCTGGACAGGAGGAAAAAAAATACAACTAGAACAATATGACTTTTATTTCAAATGTTAAAATGTTTGTTTACCAATATTAAAAATAAAATCACGAAAATCAACAAAATACATATATACAGTGCATTTTGGTGGGTAATTTGATAAGAAAAAATTACGAGTATATACATTTTAATGGTATATAAATCAAATACAGAAGTAACCGTTGATGTTTTTTTAATGCAAAAATGAGGAAAAATCATTGACAAAAAGAGTGTCGCGAGGGGAGCGCATAGTGATGCGCGAGTTGTCCACCCCAAGATGCATGAAGACCAGAGGGACAGGAATAGCAGGTAAGAGCTTGGTTTAATATACAAAAAAAACCAAAACACTGGTACAAAAACAGACAAAAGAAAACGCGTGCCTACGCACGGGAAGCTAAGCTAAAACTTAGCATGGAAAACAGACTTAGGAAAATGACGCCTCGTTAATGTTGCTTACCGCAAACAAAGGATCAAGGATGAACTGAGGTAGATGGCAGGCTTAAATACTGGCAGTAATCGAGAATAACAGGTGCGCGTCAACAGAGACTGGCAGGTGGAACTAATATGAAACCATGGTAACCAGATAAATCAGGAAGAGCAAAACTCTGAACAGGAAGAGTCCAAAAATAATTAAAAAACACAAAAGGACTCAAAAACCAAAATAACGTATGATGCGGGCGGCGGATCATAACAAAGTGCAGTTGGAATTCAAATTAAATGCATTTTTTTTCACAGTTAATTCTGTAAAATAAAACTAGAGGTAAAATATGTAAAAATACTCTTATTATTTAATGCAAATGGGTACATTTTCTCATTATCGGGCTCCAGTACTCTGGAATGCCCTCCCGGTAACAGTTCGAGATGCCACCTCAGTAGAAGCATTTAAGTCTCACCTTAAAACTCATTTGTATACTCTAGCCTTTAAATAGACCCCCTTTTTAGACCAGTTGATCTGCCGTTTCTTTTCTTTTTCTCCTCTGTCCCACTCTCCCTTGTGGAGGGGGTCCGGTCCGATAGCCATGGTTGAAGTACTGGCTGTCCAGAGTCGGGACCCAGGATGGACCGCTCATCCAGAGTCGGGACCCAGGATGGACCGCTCGCTTGTCTATCGGCTCCGCCTCCGCTTGGGATGGTTTCCTGTTGGCACCATTGTGGACTGGACTCTCACGGCTGTGTTGGATCCACTAATGGTTGAACTTTCACAGTATCATGTTAGACCCGCTCGACATCCTTTGCTTTCGGATACCCTAGAGGGGGGAGGGGGTTGCCCACATATGTGGTCCTCTCCAAGGTCTGTCATAGTCATCATTGTCATTGATGTCCCACTGGGTGTGAGTTTTCCTTGCCCTTATGTGGGCCTACCGAGGATGCCGTAGTGGTTTGTGTTGTGGTTTGTACAGCCCTTTGAGACACTGGTGATTTAGGGCATTATAAATAATCATTTATTGATTGATTGATTGATTATTATCATATTATCTAAAAAGTTACAAAAAGTGCAATTGGAATTTTAATTAAATACATATTTTTTCACAGTCGAGTCTATAAAAAAAAACTAGAGGTAACGTGTGAAAATACTCTTATTATTTAATCAAATTTAATGCAAACCGGTAAATTTTCTCATATGAACTAAAAAATTGCATTTTATTTAACTTGAAATGCAGGGAGTTGGATTTCTGTGTTGAAAATTGTATTGTAAAAAAAAAAAAGAAAATAATAAATACAGCGAATAAACAGAAATCCAACAAAAAATATGATAGAAAAAAAATGTAAGTAATGCAAAAATGTTATCAACTGATTTTTGATTTTAGAGACGGGTTGGTTTTTGAGTAGATTACAAATGAATACGGACATATTTTCAACAAATAAACACCGACTGTGCGCGGCTGATTTCAGACCTCCCGACCGCCTGATGCTTGATGGCTTCCCTTTCTTGCCGTCCTGCCCTGTCCATCTCTCGCCTCCAGAGTCTTGTTATCTCGCTGGTCTTTGGTTGGTGGAGGGTGTCAGACGCCTGACGTGACACACAATACTTTGCTTGTTAGCCTTTAAGCCAGCTAACAAGCAAAGCAACAATCACCGCCATGCTCGCAGTACGAAAACTGACTTTTAATGAGCCAAAAAATGAAAGCTGCCACCAACATTATTAAACAAGGACTGTGTCGCTTTGACGATGAATATTCATAGCAGTTATTGATAAAAGTAAGCAGCAAGTGATCATTACTGTGTACTCGCTGTGGTGACCTTGTCGTCACGAAAAAAACGTTGACCAATAACGAGCGCTCGCTCACGCGAGTAGTTATGTTCTGGTCCTTCCTTTTTTTCTGCGACTATGAAAATATGCACAAGAACATTCGGCTGCTCATTTATTCTGAATTCCCTTAAACGGTCTTAACTAGTAAGATGTAACCCACTGCAGGACATCAAAATGTCCTTTGTGATTCTCCCACTACATATTACTATTATCATATTTTATTCATTTATGAGACACTATTATGATTCATGTATTTATATTCAGTTTTTTTGTGGTTTTTCCCACACATATATTTGTATCCAATGCCATATTACATGTAATTTACTTTACTTCAATGTTTGTATATTTCTTTTTGTTGCATTACTTTCTACTCAGACACTATTAATTTAATGAATGTATGATCATCTAATGAATGTATTGTCGTTAAGTGTTTTAATCTTATATATAGTATATATTTATATTTTTTATATATATATATATATATATACATACACACACATTGGGGCAAAAAAGTTTTTAGTCAGCCACCGATTGTGCAAGTTCTCCCCCTTAAAATGATGACAGAGGTCTGTAATTTTCATCATAGGTACACTTCAACTGTGAGAGACAGAATGTGAAAAAAAATCCACGAATTCACATTATATGAATTTTAAAGAATTTATTTGTAAATTATGGTGGAAAACAAGTATTTGGTCAACCATTCAAAGCTTTCTCTGATGGAAGGAGGTTTTGGCTCAAAATCTCACGATACATGGCCCCATTCATTCTTTCTTTAACACGGATCAATCATCCTGTCCACTTAGCAGAAAAATAGCCCCAAAGCATGATGTTTCCAGCCCCATGCTTCACAGTAGGTATGGTGTTCTTGGGATGCAACTCAGTATTCTTCTTCCTCCAAACACGACGAATTAAGTTTATACCAAAATGGATACATGGGTGATACAGCAGAGGATTGGGAGAATGTCATGTGGTCAGATGAAACCAAAACAGAACTTTTTGGTATAAACTCAACTCGTTGTGTTTGGAGGAAGAATAATACTGAGTTGCATCCCAAGAACACCATAACTACTGTGAAGAATGGCGGTGGAAACATCATGCTTTGGGGCTGTTTTTCTGCCAAGGGGACAGGACGGTTGATCCGTGTTAAGGAAAGAATGAATGGGGCCATGTATCGTGAGATTTTGAGCCAAAACCTCCTTCCATCAGTGAGAGCTTTGAATGGTTGACCAAATACTTATTTTTCACCATAATTTATCAATTCTTTAAAATTCCTACAATGTGAATTCCTGGATATTTTTTTTCACATTCTGTATATATATATATATATATATATATGTATATATATATATATATATATATATATATATATATATATATATATATATATATATATATATATATATATATATATATATATATATATATATATATATATATATATCAGCTTAACACACAGAGTTCAATATGATGTTGGCCCATATTTTGCAGCTATTACAGCTTCAACTCTTCTGGGAAGGCTGTCCACAAGGTGTGTTTATAGGAATTTTCCACCATTCTTCCAAAAGCGCATTGGTGAGGTCACACACTGTTGGTGGAGGAGGCCTGGCTCTCAGTCTCCGTTCTAATTCATCCAAAAGGTGTTATAATCGGGTTCAGGTCAGGACTCTGTGCAGGCCAGTCAAGTTCATCTACATCAGACTTTGTCATCCATGTCTTTATGGACCTTGCTTTGTGCACTGGTGCACAGTCAACCCCACACCGTAATTCCTCCGCTGATCCATCTCAGTCAGTTTACGTGTCCTACCACTTGGTGGCTGAGTTGCTGTTGTTCCCAAACTCTTCCATTTTCTTATATTAAAGCCAACAGTTGACTTTGGCATATTTAGTAGCAAGCAAATTTTACTAATGGATTTGTCGCACAGGTGGCATCCAGTGACAGTTCCACGCTGGAAATCATTGAGCTCCTAAAAGCGGCCCATTCTTTCACAAATGTTTGTAGGAACAGTTTTGATTTTATACACCTGTGGCCATTTGGATGGGTGGCCAAATACTTTTGGCAATATAATGTATGTTGTAAAACTATTAGATGTATAAAGAATATATGAATTTTATGAAAATATACAAAATGTTTGTATACAGTGTTCATATGTCATTTTATATCAATTTTTATCATGTATTATCCTTAAAGGCCTACTGGAATGAGATTGTCTTATTTAAACGGGGAAAGCAGGTCCATTCTATGTGTCATACTTGATCATTTCGCGACATTGCCACATTTTTGCTGAAAGGATTTAGTAGAGAACATCCACGATAAAGTTCGCAACTTTTGGTGCTGATAAAAAAGCCTTGCCTTTACCGGAAGTCGCAGACGATGATGTCACAAGGGTGAGGGCTCCTCACGTCCTCACATTTTTTATAATGGGAGCCTCCAACAAAAAGTGCTATTCGGACCGAGAAAACGACAATTTCCCCATTAATTTGAGTGAGGATGAAAGACTCGTGTTTGAGGATATTGATAGTGACGGACTAGAAGAAGAAAAAACAAAAAAGTACAAAAACAAAAACGCGATTGCATTGGGACGGATTTAGATGTTTTTAGACACATTTACTAGGATAATTTTGGAAAATCCCATATCTTTCTATTGTGTTGCTAGTGTTTTAGTGAGATTAAATAGTACTTGATAGTCGGAGGGATGTGTCCACGGGTGTCTTGACGCCAATGTCTCAGGGAAGTCGACGGCAGCTTTATGGACGGCACAAGCTCAGCTGATCTTCGGTAAGAAGCGACTTTTTACCACAATTTTCTCTCCGAAACCTGACGGTTGACATTTGGTCGGGATTCATGTTCGCTTGACCGCTCTGATCCATAGTAAAGCTTCACCTCTGGGAATTTTAAACAAGGAATCACCATGTGTTTGTGTGGCTAAAGGCTAAAGCTTCCCAACTCCGTCTTTCTACTTTGACTTCTCCAATATTAATTGAACAAATTGCAAAAGATTCAGCAACACAGATCTCCAAAATACTGTGTAATTATGCGGTTAAAGCAGACGACTTGTAGCTGTGTGTGTGCGCAGCGCTCATATTTCCTAACAGCCCGTGACGTCACGCGCACACGTCATCTTTACACGACGTTTTCAAGAAGAAACTCCCGGGAAATTTAAAATTGCAATTTAGTAAACTAAAAAGGCCGTATTGGCATGTGTTGCAATGTTAATATTTCATCATTGATATATAAACTATCAGACTGCGTGGTGGGTAGTAGTCGGTTTCAGTAGGCCTTTAAATCTTTGCTGACTCCTTTTTTTTGTTTTTATTTTTCATCGATACATAGCAAAAATATTGTGTATGAAAAAAAAAGTGTCCGTGTTTGTGTGTTTTGATTGATTGATTGATACTTTTATTAGTAGATTGCACAGTTCAGTACATATTCCGTACAATTGACCACTAAATGGTAACACCCGAATAAGTTTTTCAACTTGTTTATGTCGGGGTCCACGTTAATCAATTCATGGTAGTGTGCGTGCATATATGTGTGCACAAAAGCTTGCATAAGTGTGCACATGTGCATGCGTGCGTGTGCATGCAAAATCATCATACTTTTATTTGGGAGAATCAAACTGAAAGCAGCAACTCGTGTGATAATCACTAAAAAAAATTATAATCATGCAATACTTGACGTACATTCCAGTAAAACAAATGTATGTATGACATTTTGACAATAGATTATTCGGATCTTTTTTAGGTTAATTTAACTTGTGTAAAGGGATAAATGACTGTGATTATATTTGTAATATATTTCATTTTAATTTAAAGTCCATCTGCCTTATAGCCATCTGATTTTATTATTAGTTATTAAACATTTCTTTGAAGTCATTATTGTATCGCCCGTCTGATTGGCTGGGACTGATCACATGGTTCTACTGCCCACTCTAATCAGCAAGGATGTGTCATCACTTCATAACACATATCTATTGCTGCAACTTCTCTCACTTTTGTGCAAGGTGGTAGTTATCATTAACAGCTGGTGGGAGGAGCCATGACAACACTTGCATAACACGTTACTGTCCATTAAATTTAGTCCTTAACCTTTCAGTTCCATTCCTCCCCCACGCCCTTAATATTTTAATTGAATCCAGCACTCCTTGGCTAATTAAGAGACAAAACAACGCAAATCCTCCTGACATTTTCAGAAAGACATTTTTGGCACACGGAGATTAACATTTAAGCAGATTTCAATCGCTAATTGCCTCCTCTGACGTGAAGCTAATTATATTTGTGCTGCAGCTTATTGCAGCCAGCAGACACCATGATTGGTCTTTGGGGAAAAACTACAAAAATAAAAAGGATGTGGATTTTTTTGGTACTTCTACTAAGATGCTTAACTTAAGAAGTCATTGTGTATTGGAATGTTCTTTTTTTTTCAGTGGAAGACTTCAAGTATACTACATAAAAATTTTAGAGACACATTTTTCATATACTCTTAAAAGAGAAGGGGTGTCCAAATGGTTGATGGAATTTTATTGAGGAATTAAGTTTTGTTTTTTTTAAATTAGTTTGTTTCTAAAATGAATTGAGTAAATAATCTTAGTCTTAAATTGTCACCGCCATAAAATATTATTCAACCCAACTGTGTCAGGATTTCCCCTGACAGTTTGTCTATGTTTTAGTTTTTTCCTCTGCATTTGTCTGTTTCCTCTGTGTTTAGTATCTCCTGTCTTTAGTTCCTGTCTAGTGCTCTTATTTTGTCAGCTTCCTGTCTTGTTCCCTGAGTGCTGTGTTCCTCCTCAGCTGCAGCTGATTGGCATCTGGCCACACCCGTTGCCAATCAGCCCGCTCCTATTTGTACCTGCTTTGTCTTGTGTCAGTTGCTGGATCATTGTATTGTCGTTGCCACATGCCACTCTTGTCGTGCTACATGTCGTTTTGTTACAGCTACTACCTGTCGTGCTACATTTTGTCCTGGTCGTCGTAGCGGTAAGCTGTTTCTGTTAGCATTAGTTATTTCCAGTTTTTCTGTTTGCTATCCACTAGCTTCCATGCTAAAGTTCCTTTTTGTTTTCTAGCTTCCAGTGCTAGCTCCCATAGTTTGTTATTCCGTCCACGTGCGTGCTTTTTGTTTGTTCTTGTTTAGTTCTAATCAAATCATGTTTTCATATTCTATGCCTGCCTCCGTCTCTGCATCTTGGGGTTCATCAACAAATAACTCTGACAAACTGATAATATTCCACTTGTAAGATCATTTCCATGCAAGTGTAAAAACTAGGGGTGTGGGAAAAAATCGATTTGAATCAAATCAAATACGTTGTGCGATTCAGAATCGATTCTCATTCTCATTTTTATTTTTATTTTATTTTTATTTTTTTTATCAATCCATCAAAACAATACACAGCAGTACCATAACAATGCAATCCAATTCCAAACCTGACCCAGCAACACTCACAACTGCAACAGTATCAATAGTAGTTATAATTTCAGCATAGCAGTGATTAAAAATCCCTCATTGACATTATCATTAGACATTTATTAAAAAAAACAAAAAAAAAAACAATAGTGTGACAGTGGCTTACACTTGCATCGGATCTCATAAGCTTGACAACACACTGTGTCCAATATTTTCACAAAGATAAAATGAGTCATATTTTTGGTTCGTTTAATAGTTAAAACAAATTTACATTATTGCAACCAGTTGATAAAACATTATCCTTTACAATTATAGAAGCTTTTTTTTTTTTTAAATCTACTACTCTGCTAGCATGTCAGCAGACTGGGGTAGATCCTGATGAAATCCTATGTATTGAATGAATACAGAATCGTTTTGAATCGGAAAAATATAGTTTTTGAATCGAGAATCGAATCGACTCGAAAAAATCGATATTTTATCGAATCGTGACCCCAAGAAAACTAACTTTGTTAATGAAATCTTTTTTGGCCCGTTGTTGATGGTCATGCTAATGTAAAAAATATTTAAAAAGTTAAAAAATAAATAATAAATATTGTGCAGTACGGTGGTTTATTATTTTGGAGCATGGCAAAAACCCCGCCACCAAGAAATTAAGCAAAAAAAAAAATGCAGGTTCAAAGGCATTTTTTTTATATTAACTTTGAAAGGCGCTAAAGTTGCGACTTTAGCATTTATGAATGTTTAATAAATCATAAATGTTTCTATTTGCAGTAACGCGCCGTAAAAACAGGGAACGTGCATTGGAGGGTAAAAAACTAGCAGCTCACACGTCGGAATTTTGCAGTAAAAATCAGTGGTACTGTTTTTAATTTATAGTAATGTGCTGTAAAAAAAAAATGACCTTAGATTTTTCTGTAAAAACTGGCAGCTCAGTCACCAAATTTTACTGCATAAATAACAATGGTACTGTTTTCAGTTTACACTAATGCATTGTAAAATACAAATGAAAAAAAGTCATAGATTTTACGGAGAAAAAACTGGCAGCTCAGTCACCAAAGTTTACCATAAAAATAAGTGGGACTGTTTTTGAATTTACAGTAATGTGGTGCAGTTAAACTTTACAAAAATTGTTTAAAATTACAATTTACAGTTGAAAAATATGGACATTGATTTTATGGTAAACACTGGCAACTCAGTCATCATAAATTCAATGTAAAAACAGTGTTACAGTTTTTCAATTTGCTGTATTTTGGTGTAAAAAACATTGTACATTTCACAGTAAAATTTTGGTGACCGAGCTACCAGTTTTTTACGTAAAGTCTATGACTTTTTTTATTTTCATTTCAAAATGCATTAGTGTAAACTGAAAACAGTACCACTGTTATTTATGCAGTGAAATTTGGTGACTGAGCTGCGAGTTTTTATAGAAAAATCTAAGGTCATTTTTTTTCCGTCTTACTTTCAAGGAGTACGTCACATTTGAAAATGTCCCGTAGAGCTTGGTGTATCTCTTTCCAATAGTCCTTCATGACAGAGCAGTCCCAGAAAACATGAGCAGACTAGTTTCCATCTACTAAATCTGACAATCTCTACTACATGTTTATATCTGGCGGTATGAGGCTAATCACCCATGGACCAGTGGCCGATTTATACTTTGGCCCTTTTGGGCCAAACGATGGGACTCTTTTGTTATTGAGGTCTCCACCCTTCAGCACACCCATTAAATTCACAAAGAAAAGGGAACTATTGAAAAGATCATGAGGACTCCTTTTCCTCCTATCCAGGAAATCGCAAAAAGCCACTGCCTGACCAAGGCTCAGAAAATCTGCAGCACCAAGGACTATTTTCACTGCTGGACTCTAGAAAGAGGTTCCGCAGCCTTCTTACCAGAACCTCCAGGCTCTGTAACAGCTTCTTCCCTCATGTCGTAAATCTCTTGAACACATCATAATAATCCCCTCAATTCACCCCCAAAATGGATTAACTGGCTGGAATATAAAGACAATTTAACATACATCCATAAACGTGGATGCATATGCAAAAGTGCAATATATTTATTTGTAGAGTAGTCTATTTATTTATGTCTGCACCTTATCGTTCTTTTATCCTGCACTTCAACAAGCTACTGCAACAAAATTTTGTTCATATCCGTACTGTAAAGTTCAAATTTGAATGACAATAAAAAGGAGTCTAAGTCAATTGATTACCAGTCAAAGTTTGAATTTGAATTGCGATTCCTATTCGTCCCAATTTCAAATCGATAAAAAATATATTTTTTTAATAAGGATCGATTCCTTGTTTTAAACCATCTCATGCAACGAGAAGGAGTTTTTCTAACCTGTAACCTTCTATTGTAGTCATTATACCAAATAATACACTGCAACAATCTGTTTGAGAATCAGGTTTTTTCCCAAGATGTTTCTGCTGGAGTGGCGGCTGGTGACAGGAGCTCTGTACTCTTGAGTCATCCTTTTGTGTTCCTGGTGCTTCCCTCTTTGCGGAAGTTGTGTCCCAGCGAGTGCCGCTGTAGTGGAATTTCTGACTTTTATACCATTTTCATTGTCTGTTGAAGTCCAAATAAGAAAGTCTATAAAAAAAGCCTATTCTGAATCACTGAAAAAGCAAAGTAGGGGAAAGTTGAATTTGGGGTCGCGCCAACCAGTCTACAAAATGTGATGACTGTTTGTTATGACTAAGGAATTCACATTTTGTTTTGGAACTTGCAAAAAAAAAAGACCTTGACGCATGAGGGAATCATATAAAAAGCCAGTGGACCAACATTTGATATGATTTGCATATTTTCGTTTGATTCTGGATCCTCTGGATGACGATGTCTGTCCGCATGGGCAATTTAATCCAACCTGTACTTTTTGATTAATGGGTAAATAAAACTTTTGTACTAAAACCACTCTGTTGCAGTTTAAGCTTCGGACAATCCACCACATCGCTGATCACACACTTTCAACGGAGTCTGCCGTTCAGAGTTGAACAAGGTTTATTAACCTTTTTGCTGCTTTGACTTTTCAGTCTGTCGTCTTCCTCTCCAACTCTCCAACCCTCCTCCTCCTCCGGTTCCCGACTGCTACTGTTAAAGACAACAGGTGATTAGACAACTCGTACCACCTGGGAAATCTAATCACCTGCCAGCTGTGTCTCTCCGTCAGCACTGCCGCGCCCCCGTCTGATGGTGCTCTGTCTTGAGCATCATGGACAGAGGCGGTGACCTTTGCTCCTGCAGGTGCGCTGATCACACCCCCCTCACACTCTTGTTTTAAGGTTTTTTAAATGTTAAAAATTGTTTTGCCTGTTTGTTCGGGACCCTTTGGGGCTGTGCAACAGGAGTCACTTTCATGACTTCTGCATTGCTTTTTTGTGGGCTTCTGGATCTTCCCCACAGGAGCCTTTTGGCCAGGGAGACCAGATCCTGGGTCTCTGCTACACCAGAGTCTGTTTGGAGGGACTGGAGGGAGACAGGGCTGCGGAGCTGGCAATGAGCGCCGGGACGGACAAGTTTCACAGTGTCTTGGCTTAATGAGCAGGTATCGGACGCCTCTGTTTCCTTGAATGTATCCTCGCCCATCCATGCGGACTGGACACCGGCTGAGAGTTGGTGGGCGGCCCAGGGTGGAGTCGGCTCTCTTGGCAGCTTTGTTGGGTCTGCTCTTCTCTTTGGCCATGCTGCCCCCACCCAAGCAGACGATGGTGTGGAACAGTGTATATGGGTGTTGAAATTATGTTTTTGTTTGATTGCTTGCCTATGCATGGTACAATCGTGTGTGCGCAATGTATATTACTGGTAGATTTTGTTTTACTTTTGTGACTGTGTGTAAAAGTGGCATTGCTGGAGTGGAATGTCTTTAATGTCCTTTGTGTTCCTTTGAGGTTTCCCTCTTACACACATGTTTATGTGTGCTATTGCTATGAGTTTTTTTCCCCCGTGGCCTCAGTCTGGATCTCCTCTCCAGGGGCCCAGGCTTGGACTGAATCTTTTTTTTTTTTCTCACCTCCTTCCCCAGCGTTTAACTGTTTCTCACCTTTTTTGTAAGGGGCTCCGGAAGTTGGCAGACCCGTCAGCGATCCTGTTCTGTCTCCCTGTAATGTTTGTTTGCTCTTGAATTGGATTGTGCTGAAAATCTTAATTTCCCCTCTAGGGGATTATTAAAGTATTTCTGATTTTAAATCTGATTGAATCATGTCAAATCGAGACCCGATTTTAAGTCGAAAAGGCACCTGAGGATTTTGAATTGGATCGAAGCGTTAGGTGCGCCGAAGGTTCACACCCCTATGAATGGTATTAAGTAAACGAAGGAGAGTTGTTTTTCTTTTTTTTTCTCTACAAGAATCCACTCGATGGCGTTTGGTTATGCAAATGAGCGTATTAGCATTCCTTCACCGAGAGCTTAATCACTTTGAACTATGGAGTCACCGCAACCACTTCTTGCATAATGAATCAAGGGGACAATATTATTGCTTGGATTTAAGAGGTGGGAGGACAAGGTGGTGGGGTGTGTTGGGGTTATATTCGTCATAAAATTGTGGCTGTGACCCGCCCTGCGTGACGCCTAATTTCCTGTTTCGCGTTACCATCTCCCGAGGTGTTTTGATAAAGCACTTAAAAGGCGCACCGTATGAAATCTAATGCATGATATATAAAGTGTGTGTGTGTGTGTGTGTGTGTGTGTGTGTGTGTACCTGCCACAGCCTGCGGCGGTTGGGTCTTTTCTCGTCTCCGCCGTGGTTTGGAAAGTGTCGGCTCGTTTCATTTGGGGGAAAAAAACATATCAGTAATACCAGAAGGTTCCGAGGGAAAGCCTCGTAGGACTTTGTCATTTCTGGTCTAAATAGGCTGTGCTGGCTTTCTGGCATATATGAAGTACCATTTTGAAGGATGTAATCCCTCAATAGTAGGAAATCTTGTCAGGACTTTTTTTTTTTTTTCCTAGAAATTTTCTTGTTGGGTTCTTTTTTTTTTTCTCGCCTGTGACGCCAAAAGTACTGCTAAGTTTGTATGAGGTCCTGCGTCAGTATGGGAAGTGAAAATGTGAACCTTTTTAATCGATTCTCGATTATAAAGGGTTCTTGTTATTGATTATTTGGTACAGCAATCATGACGTTTTTAAAAACTGGTTACGGGTTAAAAAAGCTCATGCTTGCTAAAAACAATAATTAAAAAAAAAATAATAATTATAACATTTTATTTTACTATTTTATTTAATTTTTAATTTTTTGAAATTATGAATCGACTTAGAATAATAAAAATCACGACTTGGATGCGGATCGATTTTTACTTTTATTTTTTTTGTGCCTTTTAAGAGGCGCCATAGACAGTCCGTAGTTAGGGACACTAAAAGGTCATGATAGCTACAGCAAACAGGAAAATTTTGAATTACACCCTTTTTATTTTGTAGCGGGAATATAATTTTTCTTTTTTACTGCCTTTTGTTTTAACCATCCATCTTCTTCCGCTTATCCGAGGTCGGGTCGCAGCAGCCTAAGCAGGGAAGCCCAGACTTTCCTCTCCCCAGCCACTTCGTCTAGCTCTTCCCGGGGGATCCCGAGGCGTTCCCAGGCCAGCCGGGAGACATAGTCTTCCCAACGTGTCCTGGGTCTTCCCCGTGGCCTCCTACCGGTTGGATGTGCCCTAAACACCTACCTCGGGAGGCGTTCGGATGGCATCCTGACCAGATGCCCGAACCACCTCATCTGGCTCCTCTCGATGTGGAGGAGCAGCGGCTTTACTTTGAGTTCCTCCCGGATGACAGAGCTTCTCACCCTATCTCTAAGGGAGAGCCCCGCCACCCGGCGGAGGAAACTCATTTACGCCGCTTGTACCCGTGATCTTATCCTTTCGGTCACGACCCAAAGCTCATGACCATAGGTGATGATGGGAATGTGGATTGACCGGTAAATTAAGAGCTTTGCCTTCCGGCTCAGCTCCTTCTTCACCACAACGGATCGCTACAACGTCCGCATTACTGAAGACGCCGCACCGATCCGCCTGTCGATCTCACGATCCACTCTTCCCTCACTCGTGAACAAGACTCCTAGGTACTTGAACTCCTCCACTTGGGGCAGTTTTAACTAAAGATCAACAAATATGTGTTTTGATTATTTTTTTTGGACAGATACTGATTTTTAGTAGTCATACAGGCCGATAACCAATACTTGGAGTCGGTAAAAGTAAGCTTTCTTTTCTTGCCATTTACTAAGTTTTATTAATTTTGCTTACTTAAAATGGGCCCAACAAAGCCAAACAAAAAAAAACATCCTGCAATAAGGGAATTGCTGTGGACTTAGACTTAGTGAGGCGAGACGAGGGAACCCACACTCTCTCTGCCTCTACTGCCCTCATGTGGCTGTCGTCGTCTCCGCAAGTTAAAAAATATTTTACTTTTTTTTATTATTATTACAGCAAAATTGTAAACATTGTGCAGTTAAAGCACTTTGACATGAGACTACTGTGTTGAAATATTTTTTGAAAAAGTCAGAAAGACTGTCAGGATCAGTTTAACCAAACCCCAAACACAGAGCAGAAAAAAAATAATAAAATTGTAGGAACAAAAAAAAGCACTCAAAAGGAGAGCGGACCAAAATAACTAAGGGAGCACATCTAAGGTGTGAGGGAACATAAATAGCACACTTAATGTGTAAGAGGAAATAGTGGGTCAGCGTGGGATGAGGTCAGACACAGTGGGCGGGGCTTAAACCAGAATCTAAACCGGAAGTAGGTATACATCACATACGGCCGCCATTTTATTTTGTAGTTTTCGAAGGACATTTGCTTTTTTAGTTGTAGTCATTCAACATAAAGATGTATGACCCCCTACATGCAGAGGTGGGTATTGCAACTTGTATTGTTCTTCAAAGGGGAACAGCACTTTTTAAAAAATGTTGCCTATTATTCACAATCAAGATGAAAGACATGACAGATTTATTTTTAATGCATTTAAAATAATAATAAAAAAAAATGCGATGAAAAGTTTGCTTACAATAGAGCCTATCGGAGCTGCTCAATTCTGCCTATAAAGCTCTTAAAAAAAACATCCACACACCTCCATTTAGGTTTAATGTATATCACGGAAGTATATATGTCATGTAGTAACGGGCACATTTATACTAATATTTAATATTTACCAGTGACGTGCGGTGAGGTTCATGGCTGGTGAGGCACTGACTTCATCACAGTCAGATTTACAAACATATGAACCCTTAAGACTATCTTACTCACTATTTGATTGGCAGCAGTTAACGGGTTATTTTTAAAAGCTCATACCAGCATTCTTAACACACACAAAGTGTAGCACACAAAAAAGCACATTTAATAAAAAAACAAAACGTTATTATGGTCTTACCTTTACTTAGAAATGAAGTCAATGCGCCGCTCCTTCTGAAAAATAACATCGATAACTTGTTTATAGAAGTCTTCCTTGTCTTTCATCAGTTTTAAAGGGGAACATTATCACAATTTCAGAAGGGTTAAAACCAATAAAAATCAGTTCCCAGTGGCTTATTTTATTTTCAAAGTTTTTTTAAAAATTTTACCCATCGTGGAATATCCCGAAAAAAGGCTTAAAGTGCCTTATTTTAGCTATCTGTGAAGCCACCGTCAATTTTCCTGTGACGTCATCCAGTGATATACATGCTATCCAGGCGGATAGCACAGCAAGATATAGCGACATTAGCTCGGATTCAGACTCCGATTTCAGCGGCTTAAGCGAACCAACAGATTACGCATGTATTGAAACGGATGGTGAAAACGAAATTGAAGAAGAAACTGAAGCTATTGAGCGAATAGCTATTGACGCTATTCGGCCATGTCTGCCTTAGCATCGCCGGTAAAATGTGCAGACCAACCGATCGGGACTTTCGCATCTTTTGACACTGGAGCAACTCAAATCTGTCAATTGGTAAGTGTTTGTTTGGCATTAAATGTGGGTGGAGGGAAACGCTGGATACAAATATAGCTACAAATGTATATACAGATAGCCCAAATAGCATGTTAGCATCGATTAGCTGGCAGTCATGCCGCGACCAAATATGTCTGATTAGCACATAAGTCAATAACATCAACAAAACTCACCTTTGTGATTTTGTTGACTTTATTGTTGGAAATGCATCTGCAGGATATCCATACATCTCTGTGCCATGTCTGCCTTAGCATCGCCGGTAAAATGTGCAGGCCAAACGATCGGGACTTTCGCATCTTGTGACACTGGAGCAACTTAAATCCGTCGATTGGTAAGTGTTTGTTTGGCATTAAATGTGGGTGGAGAGAAAGGCTGGATGCAAATACAGCTACAAATGTACATACAGCTAGCCTAAATAGCATGTTAGCATCGATTAGCATGCCATGCTAATCGATGCACATTCTACGTAAATCAACTTGATCGTGTTGTTACACCGTCCGACAACACACCGACGAGGCATGATGTCTCCAAGGTACGGAAAACAGTCGAAAAAACGGAAAATAACAGAGCTGAGATGCGGTGTTTGTAATGTGTTTGAGAAAATGGCGGCTTTATTACCTAGGTGACGTCACGTTCTGACGTCATCGCTCCAAGAGCGATAAATAGAAAGGCGTTTAATTCACCAAACTTCACCCATTTAGAGTTAGAAAAATCGGTTAAAAATATATATAGGCTTTTTTCTGCAACATCAAGGTATATATTGACGCTTACATAGGTCTGGTGATGATGTTCCCCTTTAAAGTACCAGTAGAGTGGGAAAAACCTCTCATTTGAAACTTTTATCATATAAATCTGATTTATGGCACAAAAAGACTTCCAAAGTTATCGAATAAATAAATATAATCAAACTAGTATCAATCTGAAGGAGATTCCCGAGCCATTTTGAGAAATAATGAGAAAGCCACTCAGTAACTTTAGGATTCACAGATCCCTTCCTCATCACTCAATCAATCAAAGTTTACTTATTAAGCCCTTAATCCCAAATGTCTCAAAGGGCTGCACAAGCCACAACAACATTCTCGGCTCAGATCCCACAACAACAACAACGTTTATCAAGCAGACTTTGTGAGACCCTACAACGATTATTTTGGGACAAATTATGATCCAGAACCTTGTATTTTTGAGCCCGAACACACAGAGGATGAGCAATACAGTCGAAAGAACGGAAAATAACAGAGCTGATTTGATTCGATGTTTATAATGTGTTTGAGAAAATGGGGCGGTTGACTACCTAGGTGATGTCACGTTGTGACGTCATCGCTCTGAGAGCAAATAATAGAAAGGCGTTTAATTCGCCAAAATTCACCCATTCAGAGTTCAGAATTCGGTTGAAAAAATATATGGTCCTTTTTCTGGAACATCAAGGTATACATTGATGCTTACATAAGTCTGGTGATAATGTTCCCCTTTAAAAGTCTCTCGGTCTTGATGGAGATCACTGTCTGAAGCAAACCTTTTAGCTTCGGCATTGGTCTTCCTTTAAAAAATAAACACACGCTGCTCACTCTTGCTGCTTGTTGTCACTTCTTCTGCAGCCGAGTAGTCGCAAGAATGATCCCTGGGATCACTAGCGCCCTCTACCACCATGAGGCGGGAGAACAGGTGCCTCACACAGTGCGTCTTCGCAGCCGTTTTATGATTGCCCAGTACAAGAAATACGTTACACACATACAGTTGTTGACAAAATACACTGTACATTATATACCTCAGCGAAGTAAACTATAGAAATGTATAATATAATTCATAGAGCAATACGGTCTCACTGCACATCAGCCAGCAGTTAGCCGAGTCATTGCGCAATCCATGGTGAGGCTCAACTGGCTGCTGACTCACCGCAAGTCTCTTCTCAGTATTTGAACGGCAAATGTGAAAATTCAGCGATTTTGAATAAAAATAATCTAAAACTGGTGAAGTTAAATGTAAAATAACTTTATAAAGTATAATCACTGGATACATATAACAGTTTAATTAATATTTTTCAGTTTTACATTTTTTTTTCTTTCCATGATGGCCCGTGAGGCCCCGCCTCACCTGCCTCCCCTGACTGCACGTCACTGATATTTACGTATTTTGATCATTTCAAGCACACGCAGTGCATTGATTTAAAAAAAACCTCACAACTTTGCTTTTTCCCCCCAAACATCATCAGTGATTATTACTCATTGCAGACTTTATGAAAGCCAACAAACATAACAAAACGTCACTTACTGTATAATGTCTGTTGTCAAAAGGATGCTGACTGCTAGGATGTTCATATAATCCCATTAAGATAAAGAATATATGAACCATCTAATTTTCAGGCGAGAGCCACTCAACCACTCGATGATGTAAACATTGGCACATCCGGAAGTGAAAACAGTGCCGTTTTAAATAGTTTGTCTGCGTTAACTGTCAGAATAATTGTATCTAAGTTATCCCAAAACTTTGTGTTGCCATGAGTTCCCGGCGAGAGGACAAAAGCTGTCTTTAATCTTACTAAGCAAACGGCTTGTAAAACTCCACTGTGCACGCTGGGAAGCGACAGGAAAGGGTCGGTTTCTTTGATCTATTGTGATCCAAAACAAGATCTTATTTTGACCCGAGATCTACAAAGCAGAGAGAAAGGAGGACCTGCCCAAGTTCCAGGCATCTTTTCTTTGTACTGTTTTATGACCGAGGGCAACGGCTGTTTACGACCCCCTTCGCCCCTTAGAAAGAGCTGTTGTCATTTAATTAGGGAAGGTTCAAATAAAAGAGGTGGCGTACAGTCTTTTGTCAGAGTGTGGTGGAAGACTGTGCAAAAAGTACAGCCCAGACGTTTCTCCTCATTGAGCCAAATTGAATTGTGTCTCTGTTTAATTCCTTGCTTTTTGTCTGTTTAATAGATGTCATCAGCCTGACAAATAAGTGGTTAATATTCAAGTCACAACATATAAATGGAGTATTTATCAACTTTTGGAAAGGTTATCGGATTTTATTGGCGGAATAGCGGAGCTCCCACTGGCCCTGCTGTAAGGAGACTTTTATTTATGTTTACTATTGAGAATATATATATATATATATATATATATATATATATATATATATATACACAAAACATCCATCTTAATGTATTTCATGATTGTGAACGATAGGCAAAATTCCAAAGAAAGTGTCAATCCCCTTCAAGCTCTCACCATATTTTAACTTTCCAAATGTCATAGCGAAGTTAAAACTTCTGCTTCTAGATTTTCAAGCTTTTTACTATCTTTTTTTTGGACCGGGTTCATCACCCAATACATGATTAGGCTGCAAAGAATCTCTGACATTCTTAGAACAGTTTTATGAGTGATTTTTAACTGATTTATCTGTCATAACTCAATGTGAGGTCCGACCGGCTTGTTCTGCTTAGATGCCATCCCAAAACTTACACCTTTTGTTTTGATATCAAGAAGTGAGATGGCTATTGCAAACACAATCCTCACCGTTTCAACTTTTTTTTTTTTTTTTTGGTTCTTTAAGGTGTATTTAACATTGTTTTGGAGTTTCCAAACAAGCAACTGATACATTTGTAGCAACAATCTAATTATAAATTAGTTCCCAAATGATCAAAACGGACAGGCTAGTGTAGCTACAATGCAATTTTGTCATTTTTAAACTGTCCGTCATCCTTTTTTTGAAGTCCTTTTAGACGTTCTACCGTTTTTAAGGTGTTTGATTCATTTTATTTCAGGGAGATAGTTTATTTACACCACTATTTCACAGCATTTTAACCCATTGAAAAAAGTTTATTTCTGTGCCGTGGCAAACCCATATCCATCCATCCATTTTCTACCGCTTATTCCCTTTTTGGGGTTGCGGGGGGCGCTGGAGCCTATCTCAGCTGCAATCGGGCGGAAGGCGGGGTACACCCTGGACAAGTCGCCACCTCATCGCAGGGCCAACACGGATAGACCGACAACATTCACACTCACATTCACACACTAGGGCCAATTTTAGTGTTGCCAATCAACCTATCCCCAGGTGCATGTCTTTGGAAGTGGGAGGAAGCCGGAGTACACAGAGGGAAACCACGCATTCACGGGGAGAACATACAAACTCCACACAGAAAGATCCCGAGCCTGGATTTGAACCCAGGACTGCAGGACCTTCGTATTGTGAGGCAGACGCACTAACCCGTCTTCCACCATATATTATCCTATTTTTGTTGTCTTGTATTACCAATGCTGGTTTTGTTACTGTTTGTTACAGGTTTGAGTTATAATAGATACTGTATCTATGAATGAAACAAAAGTTTATAAACAATTTTTCTTATTCTAAAAGTATAACGTCATGGAAGCAATGTAAAATATTGACCATGATGGGTCAAATTAAATTGTGACTGTTTGCCAAAGCAGTTCAAACTTGTAACATTATCTTATAATTGTCTATAGACTAAGTTTATAAAGTGTGGTGAACCTAGTCTACACAGAGCGGAAAGCTTAAAAACGTAAAGGTGGACGTTGTAACTTCTTCCTGTAGGGGGCATAAATCACTATGACACAAGGACTACAAGTTGCAATACCAACAATTGCCTGTAGGAGCCATAGAGCATTATGACACATGGACTACAACTAAAATGCCGGATGTCTTCAGAGAACTCCAAAACAAAACGATGGCCGCGTATGATATATATATATATATATATATATATATATATATATATATATATATATATATATATATATATATATATATATATATATATATGAAATACTTGACTTTCAGTGAATTCTAGCTATATATATTTTATCATATATATAAATAAAATAAATAGTTGAAATTCAGACGGCACCTATCAAATACACAGTAATAAAAACACAGTTGTTCTACTAACTATACTGTGCTTGCTGGTTACTAAAAAAACAAAACAACACTTACCTTTCACTATTTGAGTAACCTTTGTTCTGCCATTTATTTTCTTCATTTTGCTCGTCGACGGTGTAATATATTGGGTTGGAGTCAATAACCAGGCGAGGTGATGAAGTTACGTCTTTTTCCTGTGGGCTTCAGAACAGACTCCCTCACTTGCTGTCAGGTGCCCAAAACAACGTAAAACGTTGGCCAATCAAAAAGCAACCCCATAACGCTGTAGCCAACATTCACCAGGACATGGCAACAGACAACATAGAATCACTCTATTACAGACGGCGTTGCCATGGCTGTAACTTCCTCGTTCTTCTGCTTCGTCTCCTTGTGTGTGCAGTTTTTTATTCAAATCCGAAGATGTTGTAACGTGATTGGGCAGGCATGCTGTTTATATAACATGAAAGCGGACGTAAAAACAGGCTGTCCCATCAGGTCTGCAAGGAGCTGGAGGGGGTGTGGCCTCCATCTCCGGCTGAATTTCGGGAGATTTTCAGGAGAAAATTTCTTCCGGGAGGTTTTCGGGAGAGGCGCTGAATTTCGTGAGTCTCCCGGAAAATCCGGGAGGGTTGGCAAGTATTCTTTTGGTTAAAGTTGGAATTGAAACAAAACACATTTTAAGATAGTCGACACTTTAGGTCTAAAGTGGACAGTGCACCCCACCAATTTGTCACGTTTCATGTGTAGGTTAAACTTTAACGAATGGGGCCATGTGAATCCAACTCCGAATATACATCTTCAGGATCACTTGATGATTTTGTGATTTCCTTTTTAATGTTTTAACGATAGTCCAAATAAAGCAGTGGACAATTTAAACACACTTTATTTATTTATTTTTTTAATTTTTAATATACATATAATTTTTCATGGCTTGTCATAATTAATTCATAACTTATTTGTGGACAACTTAAAATAAATAAATAAATAATACAAACATATATCTTTTTAAAATATATTTCATTTATAGGGCTTCACGGTGGAAGAGGGGTTAATGACTGATAGACGCGTGCTTGCTAGACCTGCTAACTAGCACGGGAATACTTCGGCGGCTAAATCCAGCGGCCTGTGAAGCAGGGGAGTATAGTAGCAGCGGGGGCCTGTCTACGGAGCAGACGCCAGCAGTGTGATCGGAAACGCGGATGTCGAGCGGGGCTAAAAACAAAGCAGAAGGCTAATCCCCACAGAACACCACTTCCCTCCATCCTGAAGCCGGATTTAAATGGAAGACGCCAGACTACTGGTCTGGGTAAGGAGTCAGTTAAATTAGAACAAGTTTTTTCTGCTTTGATTGTTTCAGAGTTGGACATGTGTTCTACTGAGGTGGCAAACTATGATGCGTGCAGTTTATCAAAGCAACAAATAAACAATCGGAAAATTCCCGTCGTATCAATTCCTATATATGGTCGTAATTATACTAAATGCACTGGGCATAATAAACACAACATTATTAATATTGCTACTACGGATAATTTGATCAAAAATTCCCTAAAACAGCCCACTACCTATAATATAGGTTTCTTAAACATAAAATCATTATCTCCCAAAACATTGTTAGTTAATGATATCATCAGAGACAACAATCTTAACGTCATCGGTCTCAGCGAAACCTGGCTTAAACCAAACAACTTTTTTGCGCTAAATGAGGCATGTCCTCCTAACTTTACACATGCGCATATTGCCCGTCCTCTTAAAAGGGGTGGGGGGTCGCACTAATATACAACGAAAACTTTAACCTTAGTCCTACCATAAATAATAAATATAAATCGTTTGAGGTGCTTACTATGAGGTCTGTCACACCGCTGCCTCTACACCTGGCTGTTATCTACCGCCCCCCAGGGCCCTATTCGGACTTTATCAATGAATTCTCAGAGTTCGTTGCTGATCTAGTGACGCACGCCGATAATATAATCATAATGGAGGACTTTAATATCCATATGAATACCCCAACGGACCCACCGTGCGTAGCGCTCCAGACTATAATTGATAGCTGTGGTCTCACACAAATAATAAAAAAACGCATCGCAACGGTAATACGATAGACCTAGTGCTTGTCAGGGGTATCACCGTTTCCAAAGTTACGATAATCCCGTATACTAAAGTATTGTCCGATCATTACCTTATAAAATTCGAGGTTCAGACGCATGTTCGGCAAGCTAATAATAATAATAACTGCTATAGCAACCGCAACATTAATACGCCCACAACGACAACTCTTGCTGACCTACTGCCCTCGGTAATGGCACCATTCCCAAAGTATGTGGGCTCTATTGATAACCTCACTAACAACTTTAACGACGCCCTGCGCGAAACCATTGATAACATAGCACCGCTAAAGTTAAAAAAGGCTCCAAAAAAGCGCACCCCGTGGTTTACAGAAGAAAATAGAGCTCAGAAATTATGTAGAAAGCTGGAACGCAAATGGCGCACGACTAAACTTGAGGTGCACCATCAAGCATGGAGTGATAGTTTAATAACTTATAAACGCATGCTTACCTTAGCTAAAGCTAAATATTACTCAAATCTCATCCACCGTAATAAAAACGATCCTAAATTTTTGTTTAGTACGGTAGCATCGCTAACCCAACAAGGGACTCTTTCCAGTAGCTCCACCCACTCAGCTGATAACTTTATGCAATTCTTTAGTAAGACAATTGAAGTCATTAGAAAGGAGATTAAAGACAATGCGTCCCAGCTACAACTGGGTTCTATTAACACTGACACGATTGTATATACGGCAGATACTGCCTTCCAAAATAGTTTCTCTCGTTTTGAGGAAATAACATTAGAGGAATTGTTACAACGTGTAAATGGAATAAAACAAACAACATGTTTACTTGACCCACTTCCTGGGAAACTGATCAAGGAGCTCTTTGTATTGTTAGGTCCATCAGTGCTAAATATTATAAACTTATCACTTTCCTCGGGCTCTGTTCCCCTAGCATTCAAAAAAGCGGTTATTCATCCTCTTCTTAAAAGACCTAACCTCGATCCTGACCTCATGGTAAACTACCGACCGGTGTCTCACCTTCCCTTTATTTCAAAAATCCTCGAAAAAATTGTTGCGGAGCAGTAAAATGAACACTTAGCATCTAACAATCTATGTGAAACCTTTCAATCCGGTTTCAGGGCAAATCACTCCACGGAGACAGCCCTCGCAAAATTGACGAATGATCTATTGCTAACGATGGATTCTGATGCGTCATCTATGTTGCTGCTCCTCGATCTTAGCGCTGCTTTCGATACTGTCGATCATAATATTTTATTAGAACGTATCAAAACACGAATTGGTAGGTCAGACTTAGCCCTGTCTTGGTTTAACTCTTATCTTACTTATAGGATGCAGTGCGTCTCCCATAACAATGTGACCTCGGACTACGTTAAGGTAACGTGTGGAGTTCCCCAGGGTTCGGTCCTTGGCCCTGCACTCTTCAGCATCTACATGCTGCCGCTAGGTGACATCATACGCAAATACGGTGTTAGCTTTCACTGTTATGCTGATGACACCCAACTCTACATACCCCTAAAGCTGACCAACACGCCGGATTGTAGTCAGCTGGAAGCGTGTCTTAATGAAATTAAACAATGGATGTCCGCTAACTTTTTGCAACTCAACGCCCAAAAAACGGAAATGCTGATTATCGGTCCTGCTAGACACCGACCTCTATTTAATAATACAACTCTAACATTTGACAACCAAACCATTAAACAAGGCGACTCGGTAAAGAATCTGGGTGTTATCTTTGACCCAACTCTCTCCTTTGAGTCACACATTAAAAGCGTTACTAAAACGGCCTTCTTTCATCTCCGTGATATCGCTAAAATTTGCTACATTCTGTCCACTAAAGACGCTGAGATCATTATGCATGCGTTTGTTACGTCTCGCCTCGTATTATTTTCGGGTCTCCCCATGTCTAGCATAAAAAGATTACAGTTGGTACAAAATGCGGCTGCTAGACTTTTGACAAGAACAAGAAAGTTTGATCATATTACGCCTGTACTGGCTCACCTGCACTGGCTTCCTTTGCACTTAAGATGTGACTTTAAGGTTTTACTACTTACGTATAAAATACTACATTGGCTAGCTCCATCCTATCTTGCCGATTGTATTGTACCATATGTCCCGGCAAGAAATCTGCGTTCAAAGGACTCCGTCTTATTAGTGATTCCCAAAGCCCAAAAAAAGTCTGCGGGCTATAGAGCATTTTCATTTCGGGCTCCAGTACTCTGGAATGCCCTCCCGGTAACAGTTCGAGATGCCACCTCAGTAGAAGCATTTAAGTCTCACCTTAAAACTCATTTGTGTACTCTAGCCTTTAAATAGACTCCCTTTTTTAGACCAGTTGATCTGCCGTTTCTTTCCTTTTTCTCCTATGTCCCACTCTCCCTTGTGGAGGGGGTCCGGTCCGATCCGGTGGCCATGTACTGCTCGTCTGTGTATCGGCTGGGGACATCTCTGCGCTGCTGATCCGCCTCCACTTGGGATGTTTTCCTGCTGGCTCCGCTGTGAACGGGACTCTCGCTGCTGTGTTGGATCCGCTTTGGACTGGACTCTTGCGACTGTGTTGGATCCATTATGGATTGAACTTTCACAGTATCATGTTAGACCCGCTCGACATCCATTGCTTTCCTCCTCTCCAAGGTTCTCATAGTCATCATTGTCACCGACGTCCCACTGGGTGTGAGTTTTCCTTGCCCTTATGTGGGCCTACCGAGGATGTCGTAGTGGTTTGTGTTGTGGTTTGTGCAGCCCTTTGAGACACTAGTGATTTAGGGCTATATAAGTAAACATTGATTGATTGATAATGTGTCTGCCTCACAATACGAAGGTCCTGAGTAGTCGTGCGTTCAATCTCGGGCTCGGGATCTTTCTGCGTGGAGTTTGTATGTTCTCCCTGTGACTGCCTGGGTTCCCTCCGGGTACTCCGGCTTCCTCCCACTTCCAAAGACATGCACCTGGGGATAGTTTGATTGGCAACACTAAATTGGCCCTAGTGTCTGAATGTGAGTGTGAATGTTGTCTGTCTGTCGCGACTTGTCCAGGGTGTACACCGCCTTCCGCCCGATTGCAGCTGAGATAGGCACCAGCGTCCTTCGCGACCCCAAAGGGAATAAGCGGTAGAAAATGGATGGATTGATTTTATTTATAAAAAAATTTAAATAAAAAAAGTTTTTGAACAAAATAAAGTGCTGGTTTGGTTTTTATTGAATTTTCTTGGCTTTTTGCCCCCAGAGAACTCCTCTGCTCAATTAATCCCTGACTTTGTCAACGTTATAACAACATATCCTAGCAATATATATTTGTAAAAAAAAAACAATGATAAAAGAGCACCGAACAATATCGATCTCATCACACTAGTAACAACCCGATATTGATACTATCACTGGTATCAAAACTATCAATGTTTGGATCGATCTGCCCAGGTCATGTTACTTCCATATTTCAAAGTCAATTGGAGGCTTTGGCATATAAATATAACTCCATATCCACTCATAAAAACATTCAATTACTCCCACAAAGACCCTCACCACCTTTCGTGCCGCGATGCTAAGAACTCAACACAAGAAAATGTGGTGTTTTCATTGTGAGCGCCGCCCTGAGGCGACGCCTCGTCTCAAAGCCGCTCCACAAAACAGCCTTTTTATTCCTGCCTGCTCCCTCACATTTTTTTATTCCATTTATTTATTAAGCTCTGCTTTTCACCTTGGCCTAAAAGTTGGCATTTTGACGACGATCCAGCAGTATCCAGGACCCATCCCCCCGGATTATAAACAACTCAAATGTACTTCTAATGTATATACTTGTTCTTATGCTATGTGAACTCACTATGTTCTCTGCTGGCTGTACATATCCTACTAAATAAGACCTACACTGTTTCAATGTCCACATTTCTCTGTTGATGCAATTGTTGATGACCGAAGTTCTGATATCAATCGAAGCTCCTCATCCCACCCCCCGGATTGTAAATAATGTAAATAATTCAATGTACGTACTATGATGATTAACTTGTGTGATGACGGTATTATGCTGATAGTATATATTTGTACCATGAATTATTTAACGTGGACCCCGACTTAAACAAGTTGAAAAATGTATTCGGGTGTTACCATTTAGTGGTCAATTGTACGGAATATATACTGAACTGTGCAATCTACTAATAAAAGTTTCAATCAATCAATCAATATGTAAGATGGCGAAAACCTTGCAGCACCTCTTGAAAGACATTGAAAAGATCTCCCTAACAAATGAATAATATCCACGACAGTGAGACTTTTCTTTTACGGCTCCCTCCAGTATTATTGGTGGCCTCGGTAAAGATAAGCTCATTACTTTTACAGCGTGTTGGCTCGTCTTCGCCGAGGGTGCCAATAACTCTGCAGGGCGATTTATGAATATATCTTATTCCTCCCGTCAAGCCTTATCTCGTATATTTTCAAAAGGCAAAACCTTTTCTCCCCAGCGAGAATCGGTTTCTCAAAACAGTGCAAGGAACATGAAGTTGAAAGGTCAGTTGTCATTTGTTCGCCATATTTCTTGCGTTGACATGTTTGAAAAATGGGACTTACTATAAAAAGGTGAAAGTTAAAGAACCAATGATTGTCACACACACACACATGAGGTGTGGCGCAATTATTCTCTGCATTTGACCCATCACCCTTGATCACCCCCTGAGAGGTGAGGAGAGCAGTGAGCAGCAGCGGTGATCACGCCCGGGAATCATTTTTGGTGATTGAACCCCCAAGTCCATCCCTTGATGCTGAGTGCCAAGCAGGGAGGTAATGGGTCTGTTCAAAAAAACTTCAGGTGTGTGGATTTGCACCTTTTTATTTATTTATTTATTTTTTTTTAACTTGAATCATACATTAAACATGAATGCTCCAGTGTTGATTAATAATTCAATAATATTATCCTGTGGTATGCCACAAGGCTCTGTTCTATGTCCACTCTTGTTTCCCTTAAACACCTCAGTTTTATTTTTTTTTTTTTAAATAAGTAAACCTTACTGTATGTGAAATGAAAGCAAAACAAAATAATAGTTTAGCACTTTTTGTTACAAGTTGTATTTATTTAATAATTTATGTATTTTTTGTCATTAAATTATTAACCCAGAATTACATGATGAACTATAAACCTCTGGTATGCCTCAAGGCTCTGTTCTATGTCCATTTTGGTTTCCCTTAAACACCTCAGTTTTGTTTTATTTTTTTATTTTTAAAGAATTGAATGTAGATGTTACCTTATGTAAAATAAAAACCAAATAATAGTTTAGCACTTCTTGTTACAAGTTTAATTAATTTAATAATTTTCATATTTTTTGTCATTAAATAAATAACATGGGATTAAATGAACTATCATCCTGTGGTATGCCACAAGGCTCTGTTCTATGGGATAGGAGTGTGGTTGGGGGGTGGTTAAGAGGGGAGGAGTATAATTACAGCTACAGAAAGTATTTCATATATATATATATATATATATATATATATATATATATATATATATATATAAATATATATATATATATATATATATATAAATAAGAGAAATACTTAAACTTCACTGTTCATTTATTTACACATATACACACACATAACACTCATCTACTCATTGTTGAGTTAAGGGTTGAATTGTCCATCCTTAATATATTATTTGTCACACCCTTTCTGATGATGCATTGCTGTGTGGCACGCACAAAAGTGCTTTCATCCAATGCACTAGATTCTGGAATCTTCCATCTCTCCTTGGCATGGCCCAAAACCAGTCAATCTTTGCTTCCTGAGGAAGGTCTTCACTGCCAATGAATTGGTAGTCCACTACTTGTTCCCGGAGGCTATCCAGGTCCAATCGCAGCTGCGGCTTGGAACTTACAAGCGTATTTCTTCATCTTACTCGTCGTCGGCGTCGTCATGGCTGTATCTTCCTCGTTCTTCTGCACTCTCTAAAAGCCGTAGATATTATTGTCACATTTGCATGTACAGTAGGTGGCAGTATTGTCCTGTTTAAGAGTGTCACAACATTGCTGTTTACAGCAGACGAACTGCTTTACAGTAGACGAAAACGTGACTGCTGTTGTTGTGTGTTGTTACCGCGCTGGGAGGACGTTAATGAAACTGCTTAAAAATAAACCCACATAAGAAACCAAAACTCGCCCTCGATCATTCTACAGTTATAACCTAATTGGGCAGGCACGCTGTTTATATTGTGGGAAAGCGGACGTGAAAGCAGGTTGTCGACACGTCACTCAGGTCCGCATGGAGCTTGTGTGAGCGTGGCCTCCAGCTCCGCCTGAATTTCGGGAGATTTTCGGGAGAAAATTTGTCCCGGGAGCTTTTCGGGTGAGGCGCTGAATTCCGGGAGTCTCCCGGAAAATCCGGGAGGGTTGGCAAGTATGGCTGTTTAGCGTGCCGAACGTATACAGTCCAGGTCTCACAGGCATACAGCAGGGCGTGTAGGACAACAGCAGGGTGACCTTAAGTTTGGTCCCTAGGCTAAGCCCACTGCGCTCCCAGACAGATTTGCGCAGTCGGCCGAATGCAGCACTTCCATTTGCTATCCTATGCATGACCTCCTCGTCGATGTTGCCCACGCTTGACAAGGTGCTACCCAGGTAGACAATCTTTTCAGCAGCTTTGAGATCTTCACCATTTACATTGATAAGGGGCTCAGTGTACGGGGCTCCGGGAGCAGGTTGATGCATCACCTCCGTTTTCTTTGTACTAATGGTGAGTCCAAAGTCTGAGCATGCTGTGACGAAGTTGTTCATGCTCAGTTGCATTTCCACCTCATTGGAAGCATTCAGGGCACAGTCGTCCGCAAAGAGGAGGTCGCAAACCTTGGTGGTCTGTACTTTTATCTTTGCCTAGAGTTTTCGCAGAATAAACAGCTTGCCATCAATGAGGTAGCGTAGGTTTACCCCCATGTCCCCAGACCGGAAAGCATCTGTCAGCATGGCTGAGAACATCAGGCTGAAAAGAGTGGGTGCCAGAACACAGCCTTGTTTGACTCCGTTTTCCACATGGAAAGGCTCAGATGATGCGCCGTTGTCCTGGACTTGTGCCTGCATTCCATCATGGAATTCACAGACCATGTTTATGAAGACGTTAGTGCAGCCAAACTTGGCCATGATCTTCCAGAGGACCTCTCGGCTGACAGTGTCGAAGGCTTCCGTCAGATCCACAAAGGTGGAGTATAGAGTGACATTCTGTCCTCGGCACTTCTCTTGGAGTTGGCGAGCGGCGAAGTTCATGTCGACTGTGCCACGACCCTGCCTGAATCTGCATTGGCCCTCCGATAGGAGGTCTTCGTGTTCGAGAGGTTTCGTCAGGCGGTTTAGTTAAATTCTGGCCAGGATCTTTCCTGCAACAGACAGCAGAGCAATACCGCGGTGGTTGTTGCAGTCCTGCCTGTAGCCTTTGCAATTGTACAGATGGACGATGGAGGCGTTTTTGAACTCCTGTGGCACTCCTGGCCTTGTGTTTGACACCTGTGGGATAAATGATGAACTATCATTCTGTGATGTGCCACAAGGTTGTTTTCTGTGTCCAGTCTTGTTTCCTCTTAACATTTAATGTGGAAAGTGGAAAGGTTACCCTATATTGAAGGGCGGGGGGGGAGTAGTTGATAGTCAAGATAAAATTTTGCTATCATTTAAAAAAACGTTTTCTATTTGATGTACTGCATGACATGATAATATATCATCCTGTAGTGTCCCCCAAAGTTCTGTCCCAGCTCCCTTCTATTTTTCTTTCATTATCTTTGAGTTTATTCTAATGAGGATATTGTAGAGCAGTGTTTGTATTTTTTAACCATGGGGCCCATTGTTGGGCCCTATGGGGTCTGCCAATAAATATCCGTTTCTCAGTTATGGTCTGTTTGGACCATAACGGTACTTATGTGACGTTTGGCTGGCATCGTGGTGTGCGGGTGCGTTCTCTCGTTGATGCAAGCGGAATGGAACACAACATGAAGGTAGGAATGATGATTTATTAAACTACAAAACAGACTAGGAACAGAAAAATTGCACAAAAGGCACTAGAGACAAAAACCAAAAGAACCAGCATGTGAGCTAGACAGAACTAAAGACGCTAGTATGTGAGTTAGGAAAGTAAACATACAAATAGCGTGGAAGCTAACGAGTTCAAAAGTACTTTACCACAATGCGGGATAACGACGTCACCTGTTGCATAGAAAGCAAATTACACTGCGAGGCCGAATGACAAACAAAGGCAGGCTTAAATAGGGAGGAAAATAATCAAAGGCAGGTGCGCGTGAAAGACAACAGGCAGGTGACAGAAATGGGTTACTATGGGAACAGAAAAAAACAGAAAGTGCCACCAGGAAATAAGGAAGACACGATACCAAGACGGAACAAAAACAGAATATGACATGATCCTTGTAGTGGATCATGATAACTTAGTTGTAATACACCTTTCCACCAAACAAACAGAAGACATCTGGCGCTAAAATCATACAAAAGTTTCTTAAAGAGGAAAAGCACTTTTTTTAGGGGGGTAAATTTAGCCTATTGTTCACAATCATTATGATGTTTTTTTTTTTTCTTTAAATGCATTTTAACTCGTAAATAAAAGTCTGGGGCCAATGGGAGGTCCTCTATTTCGCCCATAAAACCCACTAAAAAAACCTTCAAAAAGGGCCAATGATACTCCATTTCCATTTTGTGACTTCAATACTAACCAAGTGTTAGTGATTTTGTTATTATAAACGCTAACGCAGACAAACTATTTATAGCGGCGCCGTGATCATGAGCTTGCATGCCAATCTTGACATGATCGACTGATCAGCTATTTCTCCGTTTCCTTGCTCGTCATACTTTATTCTGGAACATAAATCATGCCTCACCCGGATAGTAGCAGGTTGAGGACGTATTCCGACTAGTTGGCACACTTTGACAGCCAATTAAGACCCTAAGAGGGCGAGAACGACATGAAAAAACTTGGCTCCACCCCCCCTTTTTTGTGAGTATTACGAGTCATTCTTCATCTGAATAGGAATATATGAACATTCTAGCAGTCTGCATCCTAATGACAGCAGACCTCATACAGTAAGTGGCGTTTTAGGTGTATGGCCTCATGAAATCTGCAGTGATGTTAAAAAAAACAACGAATGTCTTGATGCGTTTTTTAAAATAATGCTCCAAGTATGCTCTAAATGATCAAAACTCGTGAATATTAAATGCCTGTTACTACATTACATATATGCTTACATTATGTATATAAGCCCTAATGGAGGTGTTTGGATGTTTTTAATGGCTTTATAGGCAGAATAGAGTGGCTCCATTGTAAGCAGACTTTTGATCGCATGTATTTAATATTTAGAATACATCAAAAAAAAGTACATCCGTCATGTTTTTCATGATAGTAAACGAGAGGCAAAATTCCCCCAAAAAGTGCAGCTCCCCTTTACGTTTTGAGGACTCAATCATACATTGTGACTTTTGGTATTAGTGTTCCTGAAAAAAGGGGACCCGAACACACATACTGTACAGCAGATTTTTTTACAACTACCATATTTTTAAGTCACAGTTTTTTTCATAGTTTAGCCAGGGGTGAGACATGTATTCCGGAGCGACATATATGTGAAATTATTAACACTTTACTGTAAAATGTTAAATAATATTATTTATCTCAATCGCGGAAGAGACAAAGAAAATGGCAGTAATTGTCACACACTCGTCAGCAATCGTCACACACACGTCAACCAATAAGAATTTGGCGGGGGAGGGTCATGGGATGCTAACTGCTATATGCTATATACTACTGCCGTAGCTATTGATATGGATCATTTCAACTTTGGCGGTAACTTATAAAAACTGAGAAGGGCTGAACAAAAATGGCACCGAAAAGGAAATCATGTACTGCAGATTAAAAACTGGAAGTAGTGAAATATGCAGCAGAAAATGACAAGAGGAAGCGGGGCATACCTTTGGAGTTGGCAGAGTTGTTTAGAAGCGACATCGAAGAAGAAGATTTCATTGGATTCATCGATTAGAAGTGACGGATTGTTTGGTAAACGTATAGCATGTTCTATATGTTATAGTTATTTGAATGACTCTTACCATAATATGTTATGTTAACATACCAGGCACCTTCTCAGTTGGTTATTTAAACGTACACTTCTTCAGCCTGTTGTTCACTATTTTTTATTTATTTAAATTGCCTTTCAAATGTCTATTCTTGGTGTTGGATTTTATCAAATACATTTCCCCCAAATATGCGACTTATACTCCAGTGCGATGTATATATGTTTTTTTCCTTCTTTATTGTGCACTTTCGGCCACTGCGATGTATACTCCGGAGCGATTTATAATCCAAAAAATCCGGTGCATGTGTGTATATCATTTATACACACCTACACCTTAGTCCCCCAGACACATTTTTTTCTCTAAATGTGGCCCACGAGTCAAAATATTTGCCCAACTCTGATGCAGAATCTGATACCGTCTTGGAAAGATTCATTCTAATTTGTGATGGATCTAGTCTCTTGGAAAACTGAAAGACTTGAATGGCTTGTGCTGAATCTTCTTTCCCAATGTATTTCTAACCTACACAGTCTGATTGAAACTTTTATTAGTAGACTGCGGAGTACAGTACATATTCCCTACAATTGACCACTAAATGGTAACACCCGACTAAGTTTTTCAATTGTTTCAGTACACGTTATCAATTCATGGTCATTTTATGTCAAACACGGACCGTACACTGTTATTTTGACTGTTTGCTATTTTGTTGGTATTTGCATTTTAACCGTGACATTTTACAGCGTTGAAAGCTACATTGTTCTTCTTTATTGCTAATGGGATTCACAGCACCATAAGAGTCTGGGGAAATTCCCAGCATCACGGTTGGTCAGAGAAGAATGCAGGGTTTCAGTCTTTTTGGCTACTGAAATAAGTTCTGAGGATTTTTAATCAAACATAGTTTCTAATGACCTCTTTTTCAGGAACTTTGATAGACTTCATGAGAATTTAGAATTTCACTTCCGATAAAGTCCCCTAATATGCAAAAGGGATTTTTTTAAATGCTTGTTTAACAGTAAGATGTGTTCTTATTGAGCTTGTTTTAGAGCACCAGACCTAAAAGAAAAAATCTGTTGTCTTCGTCACTCTGGCACACGTCCATTTTTGATAGCAGAGGTACTCAAACGGTGGATTTTCAGGACACGGTATAAAGGAGAAGCCCGGACGGTAAAACCAAGAATGAAATTGACTTTATCTTGACTAACAAGTCGAATATAATTCAAGATGTTACCATATTCAACAAAGTAAACACTGGCAGTGACCACCGTATGGTTATGTGGAAAGTGAAGGTAGATACAAGACAAGAAAGAATGAAATTAATAGCAAAATACAGAAAGCCCGATATGATCAATTTGGAAGCCAGAAAGCATGAATTTCAACTAGAACTACAAAACCGCTTTCAAGGACTGGAAGTAGAAGATACCTCCGACCTTGACAAATGGAATGACACATTCATATACATAGTACATGAGAGCTCTAAAAAAACAGTAGGGAAATAAAAGAAAAAGCAAGAGTCCAAACTCTCAGACAGCACAAAGTGGTTAATGGAGAAAAGGAAGAATATGAAGAGCGATGGAGTTGGATTCCAGAATGTTAAATATACAGAAACATGCAAGTAGATACGAAAGAAACTCCGACAAGACATAAGAAAATACAACACCCTTAAAATTCAAGAGACAATAGAAAACAATAGAAGTTTGAAGAAAACAAAGCAGAAACTTGCAAGTGGAAATCAGAAAATAACATCATTACTTGATAAAAAAAAAAGGGACAGAAATCACAGATCAAGACATGATTTTGATGAGGATTGAAGAATTTTATGAAGAACTCTATCAAAGCAGTCAGTCAGTGGACCTTCAATTATCCATAGACTCAGAAGAAATTCCAGACATCACATATTGGGAGGTGCAGTATGCAGTCCAAAACATGAAACGAGGGAAGGCACCAGGACCAGATAATATTTTAATAGACACAATTAAAGAGGGGGAGGATGTCATTGATAAGGAGCTGGCGAAGCTATACCCAGCTTGCTTACTTCAGGGGAAAGTACCAGGGAAGTGGAAAGAAGCTATCATGATCATCCTTTTCAAGAAAGGAGACAAAAGGAACCTCAAGAATTACAGACCTGTTAGCCTTCTTTCAAACATATAAAAGTCGTTAACAAGAATCCTGACAAATCGAATGGAAAATACACTTAATAGCCAGCAACCCAGAGAACAAGCAGGGTTTAGGAGTGTTTTTTTCTACCATGGACCATATTCATACATTGAATCAAATCAAAGAAAAATGCCAAGAACACAACAAACCACTTTGTATGGCCTTCATAGACTATGAAAAGGCATTTGATTCAGTGGAGACACAGTCGGTTCTAAAAGCTCTGCAAGATCAAGGAGTTCATCATAAGTACATTAACTTACTCAAGGACATCTACACAAACTGCACTACCACAATTACGATGCACAAACCAAACGAGAAAATCCACATAGAGAAGGGTGTCTGACAAGGCGATACAATTCCGCCTAAACTGTTTACAGGTTGATTGGAAGGCATATTTCGCTCTCTGGAGTGGGAGGATAAAGGAGTTGATATCAACGGAGACACATTTAATCATCTGAGATTTGCAGATGACATTGTTGTCTTGGGAGAGCAATTCAGTGAAGTGGAAGATATGCTTAAAAACTTTGCAAATGCCAGCAAATGTTGTGGATTGAAAATGAATATGAAGAAAACAAAAGTTATGGCAAATTCCATGGTACCTCATGGACCTGTGACTGTTAATGGAAAAGAAATTGATGAAGTTAATGAATATATCTATCTGGGGCAGAGATTTGCCTGAAAGAAAATAGTCAAGAACAGGAGATAGGGAGGAGAATCAGATTGGGCTGGTGCCAATATGGAAAACTGAGCAACATCAGGAGAGGAGAAATACCATTAAGCCTAAAAAGAAAGGTCTTTAATCAATGCGTGTTACCAAGCATGACATATGGAGCTGAAACCTGGGCATTTTCAAATAAAATGGAAAAGAAAACAGCAGCAGCATAAAACAACATGGAAAGAAATATGCTCGGAATCACATATAAAGACAGAAAAGCAAATGAATGGGTGAGAAAACAAACGCAAGTCCAAGACGTTATGAGAACTATCAAACTAAGTGGAAGTGGGCTGGACATATCAGTAGAACAGATAATAGATGGACTTCCCTAATGACATCATGGAGACCTATGGATGGGGGCAGAAATAGAGGAAGACAGAGAGTGAGATGGCGAGATGAAATATACAACTATTGGGGAACAGTGCAGTGGCAAGGAGCAGCTAGAGATCGTTCACTATGGCAGAAACATGCTGAGGCTTTCGTCCAGCAGTGGACTGACAACGGCTGATAATGATGATGATAAAGGAAAACCCTCCATAAACGTGATACGTGATACCGGCACTTGCTAGATGAACTTTGCTGCACATTTTAAGGGAAGCTCTGCCAACTCTGTCTGGGGCGGTGGAGCTCAGATTGTAGTGCGACCGTGCCAGCAACTTCAGGGTTCCAGGTTTGATTCCAGCTTCCGCTATTCTAGTCACGGCCGTCATGTCGTTGGGCAAGGCACTGCACCAACCTTTCTCCCAGTGCCGCTCACGTTGCTGAATCATCACTCCATCAATCAAAGTTTACTTAGTCGTGGTCAAAAGTTTACATACACTTGTAAAGAACATAATGTCATGGCTGTCTTGAGTTTCCAATAATTTGTACAACTCCAATTTTTTTGTGATAGAGTGATTGGAGCACATAGTTGTTAGTCGCAAAAATACAGCAATGTTAATATTTGGTTACATGTCCCCTGGCAAGTTTGACCGAAAAAGGCACCTTTGGTAGCCATCCACAAGCTTCTGGTGGAATTTTTGACCACTCCTCTTGACAAAATTGGTGCAGTTTAGCTACATTTGTTGCTTTTCTGACATGGACTTTTTTCTTCAGCATTGGAAACACGTTTAAGTCAGGACTTTTGGAAGGCAATTCTAAAACCTTAATTCTAGCCTGATTTAGCCATTCCTTGACCATGTTTGACGTGTGTTTGGGGTCTTTGTCCTGTTGGAACACCCAACTGCGCCCAAGACCCAACCTCGGGGCTGATGATTTTAGGTTGTCCTGAAGAATTTGGAGAAAATATTCCTTTTTCATTGTCCTATTTACTCTCTGTAAAGCACCAGTTCCATTGGCCGAAAAACAGGCCCAGCGCATAATACTACCACCACCATGCTTGACGGTAGGATTGGTTTTCCTGGGATTAAAGGCCTCACCTTTTCTCCTCCAAATATATTGCTGGGTATTGTGGCCAAACAGCTCAATTGTTGTTTCATCTGACCACAGAACTTTCCTCCAGAAGGTCTTATCTTTTCCATGTGATCAGCAGCAAACTTTAGGCTGGAGATAGGGCTTCCTTCTTGCTTGGTCGCCTCTGTCCATGGCGATGCAAAACACACTTGACACTGACACCTGTGTTCCAGCAGCTTCCAATTCATTGCAGACCGGTTTTATGGTGGTTCACGGTTCACTCTTGATCATCCTGACCAATTTTCTCTCAGCAGCAGGTGATAGCTTGCGTTTTCTTCTTGAGCGTGGCAGTGACAAAACCGTGCCATGCATTTTGTGCTTATGAACAACAGTCTGCACAGTTGCTCTTGGGACCTTAAGCTGCTTTGAAATGGCTCCAAGTGACTTTCCTGACTTGTTCAAGTCAATGATTTGTTTTTTCAGATCTGTGCTGAGTTCCTATGACTTTCCCATTGTCGCGTTTGGAACCAAGTCTAATGACTGCATCACATGAGCCTTGTTTAAATTGGCTCAGAGAAGTCATCAGGTGTAGTCAATCATAATCACTCACATGAAGTTAAGAGGCAATGATATAAAGCTATTTTGATTTCATTGTAACTTTTCACCAAAAATTTATAATGTATGTTACTGTATGTACAGGTATACTTTTGACCCAGCAGATTTGGTCACATTTTCAGTAGACCCATAATAAGTTCATAAAAAAACAACCTTAATGAATGTTTTTTGAGACCAACAAGTATGTGCTCCAATCACGCCATCACAAAAAAATAAGAGTTGTAGAAATAATTGGAAATTCAAGACATTATGTTCTTATAATAATAATAATAATAATAGTGGACTCTCCTATTTCTGGGGCTGAGGTCGCTGAGGTAGTTAAAAAGCTCCTCGGCGGCAAGGCCCCGGGGGTGGATGAGATCCGCCCGGAGTTCCTTAAGGCTCTGGATGCTGTGGGGCTGTCTTGGTTGACAAGACTCTGCAGCATCGTGTGGACACCGGGGGCGGTACCTCTGGATTGGCAGGCCGGGGTGGTGGTCCCTCTCTTTAAGAAGGGGGACCGGAGGGTGTGTTCCAACTATCGTGGGATCACACTCCTCAGCCTTCCCGGTAAGGTTTATTCAGGTGTACTGGAGAGGAGGCTACGCCGGATAGTTGAACCTCGGATTAAGGAGGAACAGTGTGGTTTTCGTCCTGGTCGTGGAACTGTGGACCAGCTCCATACTCTCGGCAGGGTTCTTGAGGGTGCATGGGAGTTTGCCCAACCAGTCTACATGTGCTTTGTGGACTTGGAGAAGGCATTCGACCGTGTCCCTCGGGAAGTCCTGTGGGGAGTGCTCAGAGAGTATGGGGTACCGAACTGTCTTACTGTGGCAGTCCGCTCCCTGTATGATCAGTGCCAGAGCTTGGTCCGCATTGCTGGCAGTAAGTCGGACACGTTTCCAGTGAGGGTTGGACTCCGCCAAGGCTGTCCTTTGTCACCGATTCTGTTCATAACTTTTATGGACAGAATTTCTAGGCGCAGCCAAGGCGTTGAGGGGATCCGGTTTGGTGGCCACGGGATTAGGTCTCTGCTTTTTGCAGATGATGTAGTCCTGATGGCTTTATCTGGCCGGGATCTTCAGCTCTCACTGGACCGGTTCGCAGCCGAGTGTGAAGCGACCGGAATGAGAATCAGCACCTCCAAGTCCGAGTCCATGGTTCTCGCCCGGAAAAGGGTGGAGTGCCATCTCCGGGTTGGGGAGGAGACCCTGCCCCAAGTGGAGGAGTTCAAGTACCTAGGAGTCTTGTTCACGAGTGGGGGGAGAGTGGATCGTGAGATCGACAGGCGGATCGGTGCGGCGTCTACAGTAATGCAGACGTTGTATCAATCCGTTGTGGTGAAGAAGGAGCTGAGCCAGAAGGCAAAGCTCTCAATTTACCGGTCGATCTACGTTCCCATCCTCACCTATGGTCATGAGCTCTGGGTCATGACCGAAAGGATAAGATCACGGGTACAAGCGGCCGAAATGAGTTTCCTCCGCCGTGTGGCGGGGCTCTCCCTTAGAGATAGGGTGAGAAGCTCTGCCATCCGGGAGGAGCTCAACGTAAAGCCGCTGCTCCTCCACATCGAGAGGAGCCAGATGAGGTGGTTCGGGCATCTGGTCAGGATGCCACCCGAACGCCTCCCTAGGGAGGTGTTTAGGGCACGTCCAGCTGGTAGGAGGCCACGGGGAAGACCCAGGACACGTTGGGAAGACTATGTCTCCCGGCTGGCCTGGGAACGCCTCGGGATCCCCCGGGAAGAGCTAGACGAAGTGGCTGGAGAGAGGGAAGTCTGGGCTTCCCTGCTTAGGCTGCTGCCCCCGCGACCCGACCTCGGATAAGCGGAAGATGATGGATGGATGGATGGATGGATGGATTAGATTTATATCGCGCTTTTCTATTGTTAGATACTCAAAGCACTCACAGAGAAGTGGGAACCCATCATTCATTCACACCTTGTGGTGGTAAGTTACATATGTAGCCACAGCTGCCTTGGGGTAGACTGACGGAACCGTGGCTGCCAGTTTGCGCCTACGGCCCCTCCGACCACCACCAATCATTCATTCATCATTCATTCACCAGTGTGAGCGGCACCGGGGGCAAAGGGTGAAGTGTCCTGCCCAAGGACACAACGGCAGGGATTTTTTGGATGTCAATAGGTGGGAAGCGAGCTTGCAACCCTCAGGTTTCTGGCACGGCCGCTCTACCCACTACGCCATGCTGCCCCTTCTTCACAAGTGTATGTAAACTTTTGACCACGACTGTAATAGCCCTTAATCAAAAATGTCTCAAAGGGCTGCACAAGCCACAACGACATCTTCGGCCCAGATATGAACGTGAATTAGTGGTGGACAGAGGGGCCATCAGTCCAGGGCAGCTGTGAACACAAATGTAGCTTACCACCATCAATGAATGATGGGTTCCCAGTTCTTTGTGAAGCACATTATGTGTTTAAGAAAGCAATAAATAAAACCAACCCATTTTTATTATTACATTTTGGTGGCAGTGTTTCTGTCACGGCTCGGACACACACAAGTGCGCAATGTGTTGGGAGCCGCGCTGCGCGCGTCATCCGGCGCGCCTCTGACCGCGCGCATGTCACTCAAGCCGCGGCAGGCAGCTGCGCTCCATCTGTAATCAACGCAGCCGGCACTAATGAAAGAGAGGAGTACAAGAACCCACGCCACCAGTGATCCTTTGCCAGAACGTACTGTGAAGGTTTCAGGGAGAAGGAGACGGCACAGAGACTGGGAAAAGCTTATAGCCTGGGGCGTCTTTATTTCAACAAGGATATATCTAATGCTGTATGTATATATATAATATAATATATATCTATACAATAATATTTCAATATAATTTATATAATATATTATTTGATATAATATATTATACAAAACTATATTATATAATAATATAGTTTTGTATAATATATTATATCAAATAATATATTACATAAATTATATTGAAATATTATTGTATAGATATATATTATAGCTTAATATACAAAACTATATTATATAATAATATAGCTGTGTATAATATATTATATCAAATAATATATTACATAAATTATATTGAAATATTATTGTCTAGATATATATTATATTATATATATACATACAGCATTAGATATACATACAGCATATAATATATTATTTGATATAATATATTATACAAAACGATATTATATAATAATATCGTTTTGTATAATATATTATATCAAATAATATATTACATAAATTATATTGAAATATTATTGTATAGATATATATTATATTCATCATCATCATCGGCGATCACTCGAGACGAGTAAGATTGTCCTCCTGTCGGTGGGTCTGGTCATCTGTGGGTCCTCAGGTGGCTGTAGAGGCCGATCCTGGATCCGCAGACTTTATCGCAGTGGGGGCATGCGTGGGTGGTTGACTGGGTAGTGGTTGTGGTGTGAGGAGCTGTGTTGGTGGTGGATCTCTCCTTTCTCTGTTGCCTCTTGGTTTCTGCGGCACGGTGGAGGTCCTTCTCTAGGTGAGTTGTGCCTTCATGGACCATCTTGCTCCACATGTTCCTCTGGTGGGCTACCTCCTCCCAGTTGCTGAGGCTGAAGTGACACTTTCTCAGGTGGGTTTTGATGTTATCCTTGTACCTCTTCTTCTGCCCTCCTTGGGTACGTTTTCCTTACTTTAGCTGGCCGTACAGCATTTGCTTTGGAAGGCGGTTGTCAGGCATGCGTATGACATGGCCTGTCCATCGCAGTTGATGTCGGATGATGGTTGTGGTGATGGTGGAGATGTTGGCTTCTTTCAGAACACTGATGTTTGTACGCCTCTCCTCCCAACTGATCCTGAGGATCTTCCGGAGACATCGTTGGTGGTACTGCTCCAGGGCCTTCAGATGTCTGCTGTAGGTGGTCCAGCTGTCGGCTCCATAGAGCAGTGTGGGCAGAGCTACTGCTTGATAGACAAGTAGCTTTGTCTTTGCCTGGATGTCTCGGTTTTCAAAAACCCTCTTCCGCAGCCTGGCAAAGGCTGCACTGGCACACCCGATGCGGTGGTGAATCTCTGCGTCAATGACAGCTCTTGTAGAGAGAAGGCTGCCAAGGTAGGCGAATTGATCCACATTATCCAGTAGGTTGTCTCCCACATGAATTGTGGGGGGTTGTGGGAGTGTGTCAGGAGCTGGTTGGTATAGGATTTGGGTCTTTTTTATGTTTATGTCAAGTCCCAGGAGTCTGTAGGCTCTGGCAAAGGCGTTTAAGATGTCCTGGAGGTCCGCTTCGGAGTGTGCAACTAGGGCATTGTCATCCGCATACTGGAGCTCCATGATGGAGGATGTGAACACTTTGCTTTTTGCCCTGAATCTGTTGATGTTAAATAGCCCTCCCTCAGTCCTGTATATGAGCTTGACTCCATCAGGTAGGTTCTGGCTGGTGATGTGGAGGATGGTGGAAATGAAGATGGCGAACAGGGTTGGTGCGATGATGCAGCCCTGCTTAACACCAGTGTCTACTTTGAAAGGAGGTGTCTCCAATCCACCATTGCCGACTACGGTTGCCGTCATGTCATCATGGAGTAGTCGCAAGATCTTTATATACTTGTCTGGGCATCCAATCTGGGAGAGAACACACCAGAGGGCAGTTCTGTTTATGGAGTCAAAGGCCTTTGTGAGGTCAATGAACGCCATGTACAAAGGTAGATGTTGCTCCCGACATTTTTCCTGCAGTTGACGAGCTGTAAAAATCATGTCGGAAGTCCCCCTGGCAGGACGAAAGCCACACTGCGATTCTGGTAGGGTGTTCTCTGACAGAGGCAGTAGCCGGTTGGCCAATATACGAGCCAGCACTTTGCCCGTTGTCGACAGGAGGGAGATACCCCTGTAATTGCCACAGTCGGCCTTGTCTCCATTTTTGAAGATGGTAACAACCAGGGCATCCCTGAGCTCAGCCGGTATTTCCTCTTCATCCCAGATTTTGCCCAGCAGGCTATGGATGTGACACAGGAGTTTTGGTCGTCCTTGCTTGAGGATTTCTGCTGGAATCCCATCTGGTCCAGAGGCCTTGTTGTTGCTCAGTTTCCTCACGGCATCCAGGACCTCATTTTCGGTTGGGGGTTGACCCAACTGCTCCATGATGGGACACTGAGGGATCTGGTTGATGGTTTCGAGCTCGACTGTGGTCTTTCGGTTCAGGAGTTCTTTGAAGTGTTCTTGCCATCTGGAACTGATACCAACATTGTCCTTCAGCAAGGTTTGTCCATCTTTGGAACGGAGAGGGTTTAGGCCTCGATAGCAGGGCCCATACACGGCCTTGGTGGCGTTAAAGAAACCCCTGGTGTCTCCCGAGTCTGCAAGTCTCTGGATTTCCAGGGCCTTCTCCAACCACCACTGGTTCTTCAACTCTCGTACTCTACTTTGGACAAGTGCCTTTGCCTTGGAGTGGGCCTCCCTTTTGGCCATGCAGCTGATGTCATTTTGCCAAGTGCAGAAGGCTTTCCTTTTGGCGTCAATTAGATGTTGTATTTCGACATCGTTGTCGTCGAACCAGTCTTGATGTTTCCTGGTCTTGTAGCCAAAGGTGTCTCTGCTGGTCTCAAGAAGTGTGGTTTTGAGAGCCCTCCAGTGTTCCTCCACACCCTCTGGGTATTCTTCAGGGAGCCTCTCAATTAGGGTGTCTTGAAAGAGTTGCACCCTGTTTGTGTCTCCCAGGCTGTCGAGGTTGAATTTTGGGCGAAGATGTTTCCTTTGTGTTCTCCTTTTCTGCCGCAGCTTGATGTTCATGGTGGATCGGATGAGGCGGTGGTCAGTCCAGGATTCATCCGCGCTGATCATGGCCCTGGTGATGTTGACATCTTTGCGATCTCTGGCCCTGACTATCACATAATCAATGAGATGCCAGCACTTTGATCGGGGATGCATCCATGAGGTTTTGTAACGGTTTCTCTGGCGGAACAAGGTGTTTGTGATCACGAGCTCGTGTTCAGCACATTTAGATAATAGGAGGATTCCATTGGAGTTTACATTCCCAACACCCTCTTTGCCCAAGGTGCCTTTCCAGAGCTCATGGTCCTTGCCGACCCTGGTATTGAAGTCCCCGAGGAGGAGGATCTTGTCTTCCTTTGGGACGTTTGATAAAACCTGGTCAAGGGTTGCATAAAAGGTCTCCTTATCTTCATCTTGTGAGTCCAAGGTTGGTGCATAGGCACTCACAGCTGTGGCCATCTGATCGTTTGAGAGACTCAGTCGTAAGGTCATGAGACGCTCATTGATGCCTACTGGAGATTCGGAGAGTTGGGAGATGAGCCGATTCTTGATTGCAAAACCCACCCCATGGTTTCTGGGCTCATCGGCCACTTTTCCCTTCCAGAAGAAGGTATATCCCCCTTTCTCCTCCTTTAGTTGCCCCTCCTCAGCCAGGCGGGTCTCTGACAGGGCGGCGATGTTGACCTTGAACCGTTTCAGTTCCCTGGCAATGATAGCAGTTCTTCTTTCTGGACGATTGGTGGAGGCACTGTCCATAAGTGTTCTCACGTTCCATGCTCCAATGTTCATAGTTTTTTGTTTTCGACCGCTGTAGGTGAACCCACTGGACGCGGTATTCCAGTCAGGTTTTATGAGGCAGGCTATTTTTAGGGCACCTCAACGGTGGAGTGGGCGGATGATGGCAGCAGAGAAAGCTCCACAACGGTCACAAAGGCGGAAGAAAGCTGCAGCAAAGATGGGTCCCCAATTGTCTTGGTCTCCATGCCATTGGACCCTGGCCCTCCCTTTGTCAAGGACAGTGTGGTGGCTGCCTGTGCACCAGCCTCCCCACTTTATAAGATTCCACGCACAGGCGTTCTCCTGAAGGAAGGACTCACCATTACCCAACCCCCCCCCACAAGTCCTATGGCGTTCAGGAAATGGTGACGGAAGCAGGGCAGTGAAGCCTGGGAGTTTCTAGCCACGAACTGGCACATAGGCGGTGGGTGCCTGACTCAGTCGCCTTGCTCTCGGACCGAGGCAGAGAGAGCATCTCGGCAGCAGCACCCATGTCTGAGCAGCCCTATACAGGATCCACTCTGCTCACCCCAGACGGGGAAGGGGCTAGAAAAGGTGCCCTATATTATATTATATATATACATACAGTATTAGATATATCCTTGTTAAAATAAAGACGCCCCAAATTGGTCTCCCTGAAACCTTCACAGTTTCTTAGAAAAAAAAAAGACATCTGTCTTCTTGAAGACACACTTTGTCGGAGAAACAGCCGATTGGCATTAAAGCTAGAGACACTCAAAATGGGCTGGATAGAAGTGCTCTTTAAATTCCAGCGTCAAGGCTAGATTTTGGAAAACACACTTCCAAAATATGTAAGACTTTTGAATGGGTCATATTATCATTTTTCTCTCCATTTAAAACAGTTCCTTGTAGTCTACATAACATGTAAAGTTGGTTCTTATTGCAAACATTATATTTTCAAGCTGCTTTTTGACCGACTCGTCAAGACGCGCCGTTTTGTGGTCGGTCTTATTTACGTGCCTCCACTTCAACTGCGTCCCCTCCCTGTCACCCATGTTGTAGTTTTTAGCACTTCCATTGCGAGTCTACTGACAGACGTTCAAAGTATACGCTACTTTGTATTATTGATGGCAAACGTGCACGTACGAGGCAGTTGAGCCATGTACCAGCATTTGGAATGATATACCACTCGATGTGTCTAATAGAAGTTAAATCAGCCTTGAGAAAAAGAGTACTGGAAATGACCACAGAGTCAATAACATTAAACTAAATGTATTTGTGTTATTTCATATCTGTTGATTGATGCAACGTAATGTTTTTTTAACATATATATATAGAGAGAGAGAGAGAGAAAGAGAGAGAGAGAGAGATAGTGATGAATTATGCTGTGAACTCATGATATATATATATATATATATATATATACAGTATATAATGTCTTAATTGGATTATCCAGAGAATAGTGCTCGATACCGTGGTAGAGCGCAATATGTGTGGGGGAAAACTCACAAAACTACTTCATCTCTACAGAACTGTTTCATGAGGGGTTCCCTCAATCTTCTGACGATTGAGGGAACCCCTCATGAAACAGTTCTGTAGAGATGTAGTCTTGTGATTTTTCCCACACATACACACATATATATATATATATATATATATATATATATATATTGATAGTGATGAATTATATTGTGAAATCATGTACAATCTTTTAGTTGAATTATTATTTTATTGTATTTTGCAATGTTTTAGACCAGGGGTATCAAAGTCAAGGCCACAGCCGCCTGCTGCTATTTTGCACGCACCAATACTCCATCAGTATTGGCAATAGGAATTTTCAAAATGGTGTCCCACAGTAAATTTTTGGGATCCCAATTTTTTTTAACCGTTTAACATTTTAACAAATGATAAATGTATGCATTATCCTGTTATATCTCACATTATACATTGTGTTTTGTAAAAAGGTTGTCATAAACGTTATTTAATTCATTAAAATGTAAATGTGTTCAGTTATTCATTCACTTTCTTCTTTCCTTCACGATTCTAAACTTTACCGCTGCCTGTATTTTTTTCTATATAATTTTTATTGTAAAATTATCAATGTGTTTGTTCTATTTTTGGCCAAAGTAAGGCAAAGAAAACAATTGGAAGTTATTTTTAGTTTTTAGTTTAAAGGCCCAAGCTGTTTTTTTTACATGTTTTTTTTTTCTTTTTTCTTTGCTATTTGGAACTTTTGCATCCTAATTAGAATAAAAAATAAGAATCATCTTTTGATATGATGTACTTAGTTCATAAGTAACAAATGTGTACTTCATGTTTAGTGACATGCTAATTCTTATTTTTACACTTTTTTTTCCAAATTCCATTGTAAGTTATACTCTTCTGACACCACCAGATGGCAGTATAAGTGTCCACATAAGCGGCCATAAGACCCCAATTCAGTAATGTACACAATTTTGGAAATAAGAGCTAAAAGGTACTGTCCACGCATGTGGCCACTAAGCCTTGAGAGGTTTTTAATGCCATGATTTTAATAGTCCGGCCTACGTGTGCACAGATTTACTTCCATGCGGCCCCTGAAGTAAAATGAGTTTGACACCTCTGTTTTAGACAGTTTGTAATAGATATGTTTTGTGTGGACCCCAGTAAGATTAGTCGACAGCCATGGGGGATCTTTTAAAAAAATAAACAGTCTGCCCCACAAGAAGTGGATAGAGAAGAAGGAACTTATCGACTACACGCAAAGCACTTTGGGTAAATTTTTACCAAACGGGGACAATGGTTCTGATGTCACAATTGGGAAAACATGTCACAAATTGGGGCACATTTCAAAAAGCTTGTTTGGAGGAAGTATGAAGAAAGGCGAGGTTGTTATATAAATATCTCGCCATGCTTCCATGGTTTGATTTCACACTCCTGGGTCTTATTCACACAAAAAATCAGTAAACAATATCAATTGTTAGGTGTCTGCAGGGTGTGATATACTCTGCATGTACTCAGTAAACAAAGGAGAAAAGGCGGCTGTGGTGTCAGACCTAATAACACGCGCATGACGCACGGCACGGCAATAAGAACATATTTTTCGGACAATAGGGTTATAGATTATAAGGCGCACTGCGGATGAGTGGGTCTATTCAGGTCTTTTTTCGTACAAAAGACACGTCGGATTTTAAGGCGCATTAAAAGGGGTCATTAAGATTATTTCCTAAAAGTAAAACACTTCTTTGTGGTCTACATAACATGTAATCGTGGTTCTTTGGTCAAAATGTTGCATGGATTATGTTTTACGGATTATCTTCTAGCCGCTTTCTGACCGTCGCTTCAGGATGCGCCTTTTGGTGAGTGGTCTTATTTACGTGGCTTACCTTTGACCTTGTTTTCTCTCTGTCATCTTTGTTGTAGCCGTGTAGCGTGCAAGGACAGGAGTGGAAGAAGTGTCACAAGATGGAGCTAACTGTTTGAATGACATTCAGACTTTACTTAAATCAATAACGGAGCAGAATCTCCTCATCCGTGGCTCACTAGTGCAACAACGTCGGAAACGTGTCCCGTGAAAAAAGACCAGAACTCTTTAATAACTAAAGTTCCGAGGGTGAATTATGTAAACCCACTACACCGGTAGTTTTAAGTGCTTCCATAGTGAGATATGAGTTAGAACTTTACACTACTTTATATAAGAAATGACGTCGAATATCCCATAACAAGAAGATAGAGGAAAAATAAGAAGCTTATCAACTATGGTATCGACACGGACTACAGTGGCATGCGGACATTTTCAGGACTTATGCAGATCTTAAATACACATCAACAGGTACCAAAAGGTAAAAAAAGTTGGTGGTGCATAATGTTGTGAAACAAAACTGACAGATAATATGCGGTCCTTATACACGGACCTCAGTAATACTTGTATCTCCGACTACGGTAGCCGTAATGGGCCGACAATCCATCAGGCAGTGTCAGGTTCAAATACTTATGACATCTATTAAACAGACAAGAAGCAAGGAATCATGCAGGGACAGAGTTCAATTTAGCTCATGAGGAGAACGCATGGAGCTGCACACTTAGTCACAGTCTCGCCCTACGCTGTAAGGTACAGCTCCCACATCCCTCCTATTTATTCAGGAGTTCCACAGTCAACATCACTGAGACCGCCTCTTAAAGGAGTGGTCACATATATCATGCAAAGCAGGTCCAGTCATACAATACGTGACGGAATGTGATGGGGGCTTTGTGATTTCGCCTTGTCTCTGCTTTGTCTGCATGCGTCCTTGAAGTCCTTGGCTGTTAGTGTCATAACGGGGGGGATCGCAGCTTACTGCGAGGTTTGTTCTCCCGGAATGCAAACAGATTATTCTAGACAATACTTGCAGTCAGGAACATATATATTCTCACATTTAATCTACACATCACAAAGACCAGAACCAAACAAAAGAAAAGTGTGCCATTCACACGAGAAGCTAACAAACAAACAAAAAATTAACGCAAGAAACATAGATGCTAAACACTTAACATGGAACAAACAAGACTTACTATGGCATGAAACAACTAACACTTACGTGGACACGGTATGAATCGAACAACTAGCATAAACTTGGAATCGGACATGAAAATGAGCAGCATGAACTATGGTATCGCATGAAACATACAATGACGCCAGGACAATTGACTGGCAAAGACAGGCTTAAATAATGGTCTCTTGATTAGAGCAGGTGCGTGTCCCTAACACCAGAGGCAGGTGAAACTAATAAGTCGCCATGGTAACTAAAACAAACAAGGGTGCACACAAACAGTAACTAATGGAGTCTAAAACAGAACATAACAAAAACATTTATATTATATTAGATTAGATTAGATTAGATATTACTTTATTTATTCCTTCAGGAGAGTTCCTTGAGGGAAATTTAAATTTTCAGCACAATCCCATTCAAGATCAGACAAACATTACAGGGAGACAGAAAAGGATTACTGACGGGTCTGCCCGCTTCCAGCGCCCCTTACAAAAAAGGTGAGATACAGTTAAACAAGTGGAGGGGAATGGGAGAAAAAAGAATAGAAGATTAAAATAAAATAAAATAAATAAATAAAAATCAATCGGTCTAAGCCTGGGCCCTAGAGAGAGGGTCCAGACTGAGGCCAAGGGAAAAAACAACTCATAGCCATAGTACACATCCCTTTTACATGTGTATAAGAAGTAAACTTCAAACATCAAAGAAGATAAAAGACATTAAAGCAGCGGATACATGAGCCGGACCATGGATCATGACAGTTAGCCGGCTAAAACAAAGATAACATTTGCAGCTGAGGCCACCCGTCAGACAAAAAGTTTTGTCCTTGCACAGATAGAAAAAGTACAGCTTGAGCACAATTGCCAGTAACTATAGCAACGGACTTTAAGCATATTTTTGAGCACCTTGTGTAATGTTCTTTATTTTCAATGTAACATTCAAAATGTTGGTGTTTACTGGCGTCATATTGCAGACTACACGTATTTCTTATGTGTGACTACCATTTACTGGTCACACTTACCATTACACCATGTACCAAATAAAATTGCTTTGAGGCAGGCAAGCACAACCAGAATTATTCCATACATTAGGCGCACCGGGTTATAAGGCGCACTGTCGACTTTTGAGAAAATGAAAGGGTTTTAAGTTCGCCTTATTGTCCGAAAAGTTGGTTTTGCATAATAGGTATGCTACTTTAAGGGATGTAGGCTTGATGAGTGGTAGTGTCCTTCATCATGCAATTAAACATGCCGCTTGTATGCCCTTTACCTTCCATTTAACCAACAAACTAATTACGTTGTAATTGAACAAGAGCACGAGCCTAATGGTGCTCTGGTAAAATCCTACAAAGGCTGAGGTCTAAATGAAAATCCTCTCTCACTCGCTTCCCTTCATTAGCACACCATTAAATGGCCGCTCGACTCCTCGGGGAAAGCTATTAAAATATAATAATATGCCTTTCCCGTCGTCCCCCAGCCGCACTTTATTCATCACCGGTCTACGATGATGATGATGATGATGATGCTGATATGTTGATTGTCTATGCACAGTTTGTCATCGATAATAATGAGTCGGCTCGGACAATGAGGTCCAATTAAAGAGGAATAATATGTATTGCTAAGAAAACTAAAGAAAACTTGACATTTCTGTGACAAGTCCATATTTAAAAAAAAAAGCAAGGCTGCCATTCATAACATGAGCGGTAATTATAGGATGTGCGCTCCATGGGAGTGTGTCACACTACTTTTGTGCTACGCCGCCACAAATACAAAATGGCAAGGCACGCATACATTAACAGCACCTTGCACCCGCCGTGTAAACACGCATGGAGACACACAAAAGGCAATGAGTTCGGGTGGATAACCACCGCAGGCAGAGAAGTCGAGGCTAGGGGGGGAACGGTGCTAAACGCCCGGCTGACGTTAATTAATGCGGGGGTGACATAAGGAGTCCTGGTGCAAAAGCACACTCTGGGATTTATGGATTAGAAAGTGTGCAATACCTTCCGTCTTTGTCCACAAGGGTTGGCAAGAAATGTACGCTAATCATCAGCAGGTACCAGAAGGTAAGAAAAGTTGGTTTTTCATAATGTTGTGAAACAAAACAGATAATATGCGGTCCTTATACACAGACCTCAGTAATACTTGTATCGCCGACTACGGTAGCCATAATGGGCCGACAATCTATCAAGCGATATCAGGTTCAAATACTTATGACATCTATTAAACAGACAAGAAGCAAGGAATCATGCAGAGACAGAGTTCAATTAAGCTCATGAGGAGAATGCATGGAGCTGCACACTTAGTCACAGTCTCGCCCTACGCTCTAAGGTACAGCTCCCACATCCCTCCTATTTATTCAGGAGTTCCACAGTCAATATCGCTGATGCCGCCTCTTAAAGGAGTGGTCACATATATCATGCAAAGCAGGTCCAGTACGCACAATACGTGACGGAATGTGCTGCTTGCTTTGTGATTTTGCCTTGTCTCTGCTTCGTCTGCGTGCTTCCGTCTTATCTGCGTTGAGGTCCTTGAAGTCCTTGGCTGTTAGTGTCATAACAGCTCACTGCGAGGTTTGTTCTCCCGGGATGCAAACGGACTATTACGGACTATACTTGCAGGTAGGAACATATATATTTTCTCAATTAATAATACGCATCACAAAGACCAGAACCAAACAAAAGAAATGGGTTAGGCGAAAAGCGCCTAACCCATTTTGTAGTGTGCGGCACAGCAGCTTGATACAATTCCAGAAGAAAGATAATGTCCCTTTTTTTTTCAAAATAAGCTAACTTCAATTATATTTTAAAGGCAAATATATAATGTGTGTTCATACTGTTGTTGAGCAGAACATTCCACAAAATAAGGTCCGGAAAAATCACATTTTTTGGAGAGTTGGGAAGGTCCCTGCCTGCTCAGTGGCCTTGTGGTTAGAGTGTCCGCCCTGAGATTGGTAGGTCGTGAGTTCAAACCCAGGCCGAGTCATACCAAAGACTAACAAAATGCCACCCATTACCTACATGCTTGAAACTCAGCATCAAGGGTTGGAATTGGGGGTTAAATCACCAAAATAATTCCCGGGCGTGGCTACTGCTGCTGCTCACTGGTCCCCTCATCTCGCAGGTGGTGAACAGGGGGATGGGCTAAATGCAGAAAACAAATTTCGCCACACCTAGTGTGTGTGTGTGTGACAATATTTGGTACTTTAGCTTTAACTTGTCATGCCCCCTGAGGTAGAACTGTCTTATCCGTTAATGAAATTGGATATCAATACGATATCAGTACACAAAAAAAAGTATCATTTTGTATCAACTTGCACCTAAAATCTTCGAAACAAGCAGTCCTGCAGCGCATTTACGTGTATTTAACAATAGTCAATGAAAAAAGCTAAACATTGTGGGCTAGCAGCTACACAACAGCCAAGCACACAATAGCAGACAAGCTAGCAACCCCGAAAGGGAATAAGCGGTAGGAAATGGATGGATGGATGGATAGACATAATGTAATAGGTATTCTTAATTGAACAATGTTAAATTTAAAATCCCAATGATAGTTACACACACACTAGGTGTGGTGAAATTACCCTCTGCATTTGACCCATCCCCATGTTCACCCCCTGGGAGGTGAGGGGAGCAGTGAGCAGCAGCGGTTGCCGTGCTCGGGAATCATTTTTGGTCATTTAACCCCCTACTCCAACCCTTAATGCTGAGTGCCAAGCAGGGAATTAATGGGTCCCATTTTTATAGTCTTTGGTTTTACTCGGCCGGGGTTTGAACTCACGATCTTGCAAGCTCAGGGCGGACACTCTGATCACAAAGCCACTGAGCAATCTAAAACACCACATTTATAAACAATAAACAATATAAACAAGCTACATATTACTTACATATACAATGTCTCCAAACAAGAAGAGTATTAGAAAGTATCGAGTAGGAGTGTGGGGGAAAAAAAAGATTTGAATACGAATCGAATCGTTTACGTTGTGCAATTCAGAATCGATTCACTTTTTTTTTTTTTAAATCGATTTTTTTTTTTAATTTAATTTCTATTTTATTTTTTGTATTTTTTTTAATCAATCCAACAAACCACTACACAGGAATACCATAACATTGCAATCAAATTCCAAAACCAAACCTGACCCAGCAACACTCAGAACTGCAATAAACAGAGAAATTGAGAGGAGACACAAACACGACACAGAACAAACCAAAAGTAATGAAACAAAAATGATTATCAACAACAGTATCAATATTAGTTATAATTTCAGCATAGCAGTGATTAAAAATCCCTCATTGACATTATCATTAGACATTTATAAAAAAAAAAAAAAAAGAACAATAGTGTCACAGTGGCTCACACTTGCATCGCATCTCATAAGCTTGACAACATACTGTGTCCAATATTTTCACAAAGATAAAATAAGTCATATTTTTGGTTCGTTTAATAGTTAAAACAAATTTACATTATTGCAATCAGTTGATAAAACATTGGCCTTTACAATTATAAAAGCTTTTTACAAAAATCTACTACTCTGCTTGCATGTCAGCAGACTGGGGTAGATCCTGCTGAAATCCTATGTATTGAATGAATACAGAATCCTTTTGAATCGGAATAATATCGTTTTTGAATCGAGAATCGAATCGAATCAAAAAAATCGATATATTATCGAATCGTGACCCCAAGAATCGATATTGAATCGAATCGTGGGACACTCAAAGATTCACAGCCCTAGTATCCAGTAACAAACATGTCCGCATCATTCAACTTACCGCGTCCTAAGCTTAAAAACAAAACAAAGTTGCCATTTCACGTCATCTTAAAGGGGAACATTATCACCGGACCTATGTAAGCGTCAATATATATCTTGATGTTGCAAAAAAAGACCATATGTTTTCGAACTCCATCCATCCATCCATTTTCTACCGCTTATTCCCTTTCGGGGTTGCGGGGGGCGCTGGCGCCTATCTCAGCTACAATCGGGCGGAAGGCGGGGTACACCCTGGACAAGTCGCCACCTCATCGCAGGGCCAACACAGATAGACAGACAGACAACATTTACACTCACATTCTCACACTAGGGCCAATTTAGTGTTGCCAATCAACCTATCCCCAGGTTCTAAAAGGGTGAATTTGGCGATTTAAACGCCTTTCAATTGATAGCCTGTCGAGCGATGACCTTTCACCCGTGACGTCACAACATGAAGCAATCCGCCATTTTCTCAATCTTATTACACACACCAAGTCAAATCAGCTCTGTTATTTTTCCGATATCCACACAAGAATGTGTGGATATCCTGCGACACTCAAAGCAGATGCATTTCCAACAATAAAGTCAACGAAATCTGCAATATTGGAAAATAGACCACCACTGAATCTGCCCGAGTGCGAGCTATTCAGGGACGACGGCAGTCTCTTCCCGCAGACGAGCGAGGTAAACCCCCTGGATATGATTTATGCTAGTTCTTTTTCTGTCTCGTTTTGTCCACCAAACTTATAAGGTTGTGCATGAATGCACAAAGGTGAGTTTTGTTGATGTTATTGACTTACGTGGAGTGTGCTAATGAGACATATTTGGTCACGGCATGACTGCTAGCTAATCGATGCTAACATGCTATTTAGGCTAGCTGTATGTACATATTGCATCATAATCCCTCATTTGTAGTTATATTTACATCCAGCCTTCCCCTCCACCCACATGTATTGCCAAACAAACACATACCAATCGTTGGTTAAAAGGCGATCACCGAATCGTCCTCGCTTCCTCCCGTGCCGCTGTCTGTCGTGATATGGCTCAATAGCTTCAGTTTCTTCTTCGATTTTGTTTTGGCTACCTGCCTCCACACTCCAACCATCCGTTTTAATACATGCGTAATCTGTTGAATCGCTTTAGGCGCTGAAATCCAAGTCTGAATCCGAGCCACTATGCTATACCTTTCTGTGCTATCCGCCATGTTTGTTTCTGTGTGGTCACGCTGTGACGTCACAGGATAATGGACGGGTGGATATAACGACAGTTAAAATCAGGCATTTTGAAGCCGTTTTTCGGGATATTGCGTGACGGGTAAAATTTGAGAAAAACTTCGAAAAATAAAATAAGCCACTGGAAACTGATTTTTATTGGTTTTAACCCTTCAGAAATTGTGATAATGTTCCCCTTTAAAGACAGGATGGGTCTATTTCAGAGGGTTAATAATAAATAGGTAAGTGGTTTTAATACCTACTATTGTTGTGTTTGACTAATTTCACCTTGATCAAACCTTCTTTAACACAATATAATAAAAGTAAAGGTATGTATGACTCATGTGGCTTTAAATCGGCCAATACTCAAAGCTCCAATATCTGTATTGGAAATGGAAAATTTGTATCGTTATGGAGGAACGATCTTCCGCTCCGGAGTAGTCGTGTGAAAATTAGTGAGGTGAATTAAAGGCCTACTGAAATGAGATTTTCTTATTTAAACGGGGATAGCAGGTCCATTCTATGTGTCATACTTGATCATTTCGCGATATTGCCATATTTTTGCTGAAAGGAATTAGTAGAGAACATCGACGATAAAGTTCGCAAGTTTTAGTCGCTAATAGAAAAGCCCTGCCTTTACCGGAAGTCGCAGACAATGACGTCACCCGTTGAGGGCTCCTCACATCCTCACATTGTTTTTAATGGGAGCCTCCAACAAAAAGAGCTATTCGGTCCGAGAAAACGACAATTTCCCCATTAATTTGAGCGAGGATGAATGATTCGTGTTTGATGATATTGATAGCGACAGACTAGGGGAAAAAAAAAAAAAAATCGAGTTTAAAAAAAAAAAAAGAAAAACGCGATTGCAATGGGACGGATTCAGATGTTTTTAGACACATTTACTAGGATAATTATGGGAAATCCCTTATCTTTCTATTGTGTTGCTTGTGAAGACTATTCTTCGGCATGGTAATGCCGGTATTGTTTTCCCGAGGATGCGTCGAAGCAGAACACAGCATAGGTAAGATAAAGGTATTTATTTGATAATACAAAGGCTAGGAACAAAAACACTGGTGTGAAGAGAAAATGTAAACAAAAGACGCTAGCGTGAAAGCTAGGATAAACACAAGGAAAACTAAAACTTGGTACGAGGACACAAAAGAGTAAACAAAAACATTCAGCATGAAAGCTGGAAAATAAAGTGGCTTAGCGTAAGAGCTACCGAGAAAATACATACGAATGAAAGATGAGAGTCGTCACTGTAGCACGTGGGCAAATTAGGATCCGAGAAAGACTGAACAGAAAAGGCTGGCTTATAAAGGAGGGTGATTATTAGTAGCAGGTGTACGGGTCGGACTGAGAATGAAACAAAGATGGAAAAAACAAACATGTGAAGATCTGAGCAGCAGATCGCAACATTGCTAGTGTTTTAGTGAAGTAAATAGTACCTGATAGTCGGACGTGTGTGTCCACGGGTGTCTTGAGGCCAGTCAATCAATCAATGTTTATTTATATAGCCCCGAATCACAAATGTCTCAAAGGACTGCACAAATCATTACGACTACGACATCCTCGGAAGAACCCACAAAAGGGCAAGGAAAACTCACACCCAGTGGGCAGGGAGAATTCACATCCAGTGGGACGCCAGTGACAATGCTGACTATGAGAAACCTTGGAGAGGACCTCAGATATGATCTCGCAGCAAAGTTACGATCCCATTCCCTTACTCCATGCTTTTAAATCCTGGCAAAGGGGATGAACATATACCTAAAAACATATCGTTATCTATTTGGAGTTCCGTCATAGAATTGAGCTTTTTTTTTTCCCCTCTCTTTTTAAAAATTCACATTGAGTCGTCAAACAGTGCTTAATATAGCCATATTAAATTGGTGGGATTAATCTTGTTGTCGCTATAGTTGGCTTACATGGTTTGGGGCCAAGTAGTGCAGTGACTCACAAATACTAAAGGAGAACGCTTTGGTGAAAAAAACCCATATCCTTACTGAAATGTTTCATAATAATCCAGTTTTTGTTTGACCTTCACTTTCTCATTTTTGTTTCAAATCGACCATTTGATCGAATCTTCCTCACCACCATTTCCTTCAGCTGTTTGCCCCTCTGTCCTTCACCGCGTTCATCATTAGCTGTCCAGTCATCTGACAAGGTCCAGTACCGCCTCTCTGCCCCTTGGCCCTGGTCTTTCTCCTCTCACCAAACTCAGCTTCATAATTAGTCGCCACCAGCCAGACATCGCATGGAAGTGCCTTTGTTAAGAAGCTGGGAAATTGGCGTTTTTTGCCCTCTGTGGGGCATCTTGGTCTTTTGACGCTAAACCACAAGACTGAGGGGTTCAGTCCCTAACGGTACACTAATGTATCCCATAAGGTGTTAGCACCGGGAAAAGCTGGAATACCAAGTGATAAGAATACTTCCAATGATACCTGCAGCTCTAGGGACAAACCACTTTACCCTTTAAAGTGTAATCATACACTTTATTCCCAAGATAATTGACTTGGTTAATAGATTCTTTAACTTTGTTTTAGTGATTGCCAGGGCTCTTTCAGGGTAACTGGCTAACATTTGCATCCATCCATCCATCCATTTTTCTACCTCTTAAAATTTCAGGAGATGTCATAAATGGGATGAGGAACAAGTGTGTGAAATGGCGTGTGAGGGGGACTGTCACACCCCGCCTCGGGTGAAGGTAATGTAACCTTTGCATACCAGACTTCAAATCAAGGATGGCAAGTCACGCAGTTGGCAACAGTTTACAAACATTTATTTAAATCCCAAAAAGTGTCAAAAGGTGAACAAAACAGGAAGACGAAGCACCAACAATCTGTAACAATAATAAATAAAGGCAACATTAGTATCATGAATTATATATACTACATTTATATTCTAAATATATTTCAAAGTTTCGTGCGTTAAATAGGCCTATATATAATTAATCAAAATAAGCATATTTAAAATAATCAAAATATAAATCATCCATTGTATCAAAATACATATATTTACAATCAAAAGGTCAAACATCAAATATATCAAAGTAAAGGATTAAATGACAAAACAGATTTAGCAAAATAAATTAGCAATCAAAAAAATTCATTTAACCGGTTACATCACAACATAATCTCATCATCAAAATAATCACCTCAGTAGTTGTTTGATGTATGACGACCGAAACTCTTGCTCAGGACAGAGAACCTCCTCTAGCAGTGACAGGCAGTAGACTGCAGAAAAATGGCATTTTCCCCTCTTAAATAGCCCATAGCCCCGCCCACTAGCTGGGACCAATTTGACAGGGGAAATTAGACAACAGTTATTTTGTAAATTTAACCACAAATAACCATCAGGTGTCTAAAAAGTATTCACATAGTACTTTTGCCTTTTTAAAGCAGTCACTTTTGTCCACAGTGTATTCAGGTTTAGACAACACAACTTTCAAATGTCCAGTGTCCCTCAGCAACACCCAGCTCCTGACAATCATGGTTTGGCCCAAATTAGGGCTAATTAGTCAAAGCAGGTGCGCTCACCTACATAAAGCCTTCAGTCCCACCCTGACTCTTTTAGCCAGACATGCAGAACCATGGTGAGTAACAGCTTACAATTTGTTTGTTGAGCATGCTTTCCACTGACTAAAAATAATGTGCATGGTTTGAAAGGATGCCAAAGTTCAAACAGTGACAGTGTGGGGTCAAACTGTCACAGGGACCTTCACAATTGGCAAATTGTGGAGGTCTTGCACCTCTGGATTCTTCGGACCACCAAGGACGGACATTAAGTTAAAGTTAAAGTACCAATGATTGTGAAATTTGTCCTCTGCATTTGACCCATCCTCTTGATCACCCCCTGGGAGGTGAGGGGAGCAATGTCCAGCAGCGGTTCCGCACCCGGGAATTATTTATGGTGATTTAACCAATTTCAACCCTTGATGCTGAGTGCCAAGCAGGGAGGCAATGGGTCCCATTTTTATAGTCTTTGGTATTACTCTGCCGGGATTTGAACTCACAACCTACCGATCTCAGGGCGGACACTCTAACCACTAGGCCACTGAGGCGTGACGGTTTTGTGATTTGGTTTATTTTGCAATAAACAAATCGCTCTGCTTTTCAGCAATCGCCTCTTGTGCCGGTCCCGCTCTTCGGGTTGCTTTTCAGCCATCCGCTCTAGTCTCGGTCTCTGTTTCCGTCTCGCTCTCGCTCGTGCTCGGGTTTTCTCTCCACCATTAACAATTCCAACCTCTCCAACCTCTTCTTTCCTGGCTACTGCCCTTTTATAGAGTGACAGGTGATCAGATAAACGTGCCCAGGTGGGCCTTCTACGCACCTGTCGACGATTTGCACACCCCGCCTCGCTGCAGGTCCACAGGCTACGCCCCCTTACAAAGTGATTACATTTTAGGGGTTATCCGGATTTGGATTTAGGATTTTTTTTTTTTTTTATGGATCCTTTGCTACTGACCAATATGGCCAGGTCTCTGAGTGTTTTTGTAGTTGTACATTGTTATGGTAATACAAAATGTACTTAAGACATTGATTGGTTCCAAAATGTTGTTTTCCATTTATGAGAAAAAACAGTACATTTCAGAAGTCAGTTATATGTAAGTACAAAAATGGTGGCACTTGCAAGTTTTTAAATTTCCTAAATACTTCTGCCTATGTTGTAGCTCCAACATCGGTCACCTAGATTGTTACTTTCTTATATTTTTGATAAATTATCAATCCTATTTTATGGACTTTGGTCATTTATCAATAAATATATGCCTTGGAAGTTTTGCATAGAAATAAGATGAAAGCCAGATGATGGATTTCTTTTAAGACATGTTGATGGCAGACATGTTTTTGTCTTTGTGTTTACACAATTAAAACCTTGACAGAGCATCCTTGCGTGCTGGGGAGAGGTTGGTCAATTTAGCGCTAAGTGTCTAATTTGCTGCCGACTGACAATATGTAAAAGCATGCGGAGCCAACAGGCTGTAATTACTCTGTCTGTGCTTTATTGCAAATTTCTCGTTGTGTCCTCCATTGTTATTAAGATACGGTTATTGTTTGAATAAACCAAAGACACAAACACGAGGGGAATGAACTACAAACATGTGACATGTGACGGATACTTGCATTGACAGTCTACGAAAAGCAGCTCAAAGTTGTTCGTTGGTGTTTTTTTAATACGTTTTTAAACGTAAATAATTTAAAAAAGTCAGCTAACAGAGCTAAAAAGAGCTGTAATGTCATCGCATCTATTGCAATTCGTAAAACCCACAAAAAAAAACATACATGAAGCGTCAAAAAAACTCATTTACATTTCGTGACCTGAATATTAACCAAGTAATAGCAATATTTTTATTATAATCGCTAACGTTAGGGACCTACTTTTAGCGGCGCATTGATCACAGAGGGGTAACTAGCTTATGCTGCTGTATTGACATGGCCAGCCGGTGAGCTGCTGCATCGCCAGTGAGTTGGTGAAAGGTATATCTAGATTATAAAACAGCAGCAGGAGGCTGTGGCCTGTGGGCCGGTTGTAATACTAATTGAATATCATCCCAGGAGCCATGGATAATACATTCATGGGCCAGATCTGGCCCGCGGGCCTTGACTTTGACACGCCTGGGCTAAATGTATACGTTCTTTCAATTTTGACGGACAAATGTTGTCATGACTTGGACTATGGTGAGGTTTGTTTTCCCGTGGTGCACGATATGAAGGTAACGACATATTTCAATCTTAACTCAAAAAAGGAACAAACAAAAGGCGCTCACAGCAGAGGTTCAAAACTTGGCTATGAAAACAAAAACTCGCACAATGGCAGAACTATGGACAACAAAAACAAACACTTACTGTGACGTGAAAAGCACAAATCTATGGCAAGATGTGAGCAATCAGGTATCAATGGTGTGTAGAAGGTGAGAATCGGGTAAGGCAATCAGAGTCCGGGGGGGGGGGGGGGGAGATCTACAGTGGAAGCGCAAGGCAACAACTGAGACACGAATGTGTAAACAGGGCTACGTTCCGACGAGAAGAAGTCAGCGGAGAGGCTCTTTATCCTGTGCCTCTCAATAGTCCCAGGTGTGTCGATTGGAGATTGCCACCGGCTGTGTGGGCGCGGCCTGCGCAACGAGCATAGGGGCGTGTCCTGCATGGCTCACAGCGGAGCCTCTAGGTGCTCCTGCAGCGAAGGGAGAAGCAGACAGCGCGTGTGACGTAACAGTCTTGACTTAAACGTGTGAACGACGCTGAAAAAACAATTCCATGTCAGAAAACCAACAAATTTGGCTGAAATGCACCATGTTTGTCAGGAGGAGTGGTCTAAAATTTAACCAGAAGCTTGCCAGAAGCTTGCCAGAAGCTTGTTAGAAGCTTGTGAATGGCTACCAAAAGTGCCTTATTGCAGTGAAACTTGCCAAGGGACATGTAACCAAATATTAAAGGGGAACATTATCACAATTTCAGAAGGGTTGAAACCAATAAAAATCATTTCCCAGTGGCTTATTTTATTTTTCGAAATTTTTTTCAAAATTTTACCGATCATGGAATATCCCGAAAAAAGGCTTCAAAGGGCCTGATTTTCGGTATCTGTACATCCAGCCGCCCATTTTCCTGTGACGTCACATAGTGACGCCAATACAAACAAAGCGGATGGAACAGAAAGATATAGCGACATTAGCTCGGATTCAGACTCAGATTTCAGCGGATTAAGCGTTTCAACAGATTACGCATGCATTGAAACGGATGAATGGAGTGTGGAGTCAGATAGCTAAAACGAAATTGAAGAAGAAACTGAAGCTATTGAGCCATATCACGATGGACAAAGGCAACGCGGATGAATTCGGCGATCGCCTTCTAACCAACGATTGCATCTTTTGACCACTGGAGCAACTTCAATCCGTCGATTGGTAAGTGTTTGTTTGGCATTAAATGTGGGTGGAGGGAAAGGCTGGATGCAAATATAGCTACACATGTACATACAGCTAGCCTAAATAGCATGTTAGCATCGATTAGCTGGCAGTCATGCCGTGCGCAAATATGTCTGATTAGCACATAAGTCATTGCAATCAAAAAAACTCACCTTTGTGATTTCGTTGACCTTATCGTTAGAAATGCATCTGCTTTGAGTGTCGCAGGATTTCCACACATCTCTGTCGTAGCATCGCTATCGTCGGTAAAATGTGCAGAACAAACGAGGAACTTTCGCATCTTTTGACACTGGTGCAACTTGAATCGGTCGATTGGTATGTGTTTGTTTGGCATTAAATGTTGGTGGAGGGAAAGGCTGGATGCAAACATAGCTACAAATGAGGCATATTGATGCAATATGTACATACAGCTAGCCTAAATAGCATGTTAGTGAACTTGAACGTAAGTCAACTTTAATCCGTCCCTGATGGTGTTGTTACACCCTCCGACAACACACCGACGAGGCATGATGTCTCCAAGGTACGGAAAACAGTCGAAAAAACGGAAAATAACAGAGGGGATTTGACTTGGTGTCTGTAATGTGTTTGAGAAAATGGCGGAATGCAACGTCACGGGTGAAAGGTCGTCGCTCCGACAGCGAACAATTGACAGGCGTTTCAATTGCCAAATTCACCCTTTTGGAGTTCGGAAATCGGTTAAAAAACATATGGTCTTTTTTCTGCAACATCAAGGTATATATTGACGCTTACATAGGTCTGGTGATAATGTTCCCCTTTAACATTGCTGTTTGTATACTTTTGACCCAGCAGATTTGGTCACATTTTAATAAAAGAACCAAACTTCATGAATGTTTTTTGTGACCAACAAGTATGTTCCAATCATCATATCAGAAAAAATAAGAGTTGTAGAAATGATTGGAAACTCAAGACAGCCATGACATTATGTTCTTTACAAGTGTATGTAAACTTTTGACCACGACTGTACATATTCACTGTCACAAGTGTCCCTCAATAAAAACGAATTTGACACCGAGATGTTACAACACGAAGAAGTCTCCCTAGAAGTACTTTACAGTAAAATTACTTGCCAGGAAGTTGCAGCAAAACAGGCTCCTCATTAGTAGCTCCACATCTCACATGCGGCTAATGAGCCTGTTTTGGTAACGAACTAACTTCCTGTTCACTTCATTTGAACGTGCAAAAAAGTTTTAGCCGCTTCCTCGGCGGTCGGTCGGCGAGTTCCGGCCGGCTTCACATCCTGGCTAATGAGCTTGATTCAAAGTGGCAGCGGCAGGCTGGATGTGGGAATTGGACGCCGGGACTGGTTCAGTTTTTCCTTGAGTAAAGAAAGCAAACGTCCATGAGATAAAAATTCAGAAAGACTGCAGAAAGAAGTGAAAGCCATAGGGACTTAAAGAGCTTAAAATCCAGCTGGAAATGCTGCAGAATGCTATAATAAACATTAATTAGCCAGCTCGATAAATGCTGACCAAGTGAGCACATTCACTTTAATGTCATTCAGTCAGATAAAAAGAAACTGTGATTCATCATCATGCCTGAGGGAAGAAAAAAGGAGCACGATCTGAAATCACTGACGGAAAAACAAGCACTCACCTCATTGCCACCCTTTTGAATTACAGTGACGAGTTTGTAATTAAAAGGAGGTCAACCGAACATACTTCAGGCCTGATCGAATGTGATCCAAATACAAGGTGCTAAACAGCGTGTGCAAACTGTAAAACTGCACCGATTATTAGTGGCCGTGTTTGCAACTGGTATCGGTACAAAAGTTGTGCTGACCGCCCTAATGAAATGAGGATTTTGAATTCATGTATGTTAGGGTTGTACGATATACCGGTATTGGTATACTACCGAGATACTAATCAATAATATTCGGTACTATACCGCCTCTAAAAAGTAACGGACGTCCCTGCAGGATGAGGAATAGCTAAACATGCTTCACTACACGCCGGCGTCACAATGTAAACAAACCCCATTGGTGGATCTACACCTAACATCCACTGTAATGATACCATGTACAGGAGCGTATCTAGGTAGGTAGGTAGGTCTTTAGGTAGGTAGGTCTTTATAGTCATTGGAACAAGTACAACGAAACTTTGTTTTCAGTACAAACCTGTTCAAGATTAGGCAAACAAACAGTATAGAGGGTTACAGAACAGGAACGCTGATGGGTCGCCATAAGGGGCCCCGTAAAAGATGGGAAAAAGTAAACGCTGGGGAAGGATGAGTAAAAAAATACAATCCAGACTGGGCTCCCGTTAGAGAATGAAGAGAATTTCATAACCTTAGTAACATACCACATAGTGAAGGATGAATATTATTTGATTTCCTATTATGCAGCTCATTTTTATGTGACACTAAAAATGTTTCTGACAATCTTGCAATTTATGTTTTGGAAATGACTTGAATGTTTGTGCCATTGCTTAATAACTTTAATAAATATACTTTTGGTCAATTGAAGTAGTTGTGGTTTCCCTCTCTACATGAAAGTTTAAAAGTAGCATATATGAATGCAATATGAAGAAGAATGTTTTAATGTAGACACATAAAATCATCATACTGCTGTGATTTTATGCATCGAGTGTTCATTCAAGGCAAAGGCAAAATATCATAATATATATCGTCTGTCGCAATATGGCCTAAAAATATTGCGATATTAAAAAAAGGCAATATCGCCCAGCCCTAGTTAGTGTTTACTTGTTTGAAGGGTTTTGGTCCTAAATGATCTCAGTAAGATATTACAGCTAGTTGCTGAGATATTATGACCTATATTGAGTAAAACATGCTTGGAACTACAACAGTGGTTCTTAACCTTGTTGGAGGTACCGAACCCCACCAGTTTCATATGCGCATTCACCGAACTCTTCTTTAGTGAAAAATAAAATGTTTTTTTTTCTATTTCAAGACAAAGTTGTATGTTTTTGGTAACACTTTAGTATAGGGGAACATATTCCAAGTAACAAAGACTTAATTTAGAGTTATTTGGACACAAGGGGAACATATTCTACGTAATAAAGACTTAATTTAGAGTTATTTGGTTAGTGTCAGGGTTAGAGGGTTATGGTTATAATAAGGCCATGCCGAATAAGGCATTAATTAGTACTTAATGATTAGTTAAGATCCAATATGTTACTAATTTGCATGTTAATAAGCAACTAATTAATGGTGAATATGTTCCCCATACTAAAGTGTTACCATGTTTTTTTTTTTTACTGGTGCACAAAATCAACGGTGCATGAACATCACCTTGTTCAAACAACAAAACTAAGACAGTGCATAAACTTACAACAAATTACAGACGTGCAAATCCGTCAGCTGTTGCCGTATCTGTAATATGCCAACAGGGAGAAGTTTGTATTTACACAAACAGTCGGGTGTGTTTTGATCTCCGCCGAACCCCTGAGGTCGACTCACCGAACCCCCAAGGGTTCGATCGAACCCTGGTTAAGAACCACTGAACTAGAATATCAACTCTTGCAAAGCTGTGTCATCAACACTCACAAGTATAAAACTACTTGTTTTAAATGAATAATTTCTTGTTTCGAGCATGTAAAAAAAAAAATCATGACTTTGACACAATTGTGTCTCATAATTAAAACAGAAGACAGCCAAATAGGACTTTGCTGTTTTATTTTCAATGAAACAATAGAACATACTATAGTAGTATAGTTGTTATTAGTGAGAATATACTTATTTTAAGGTATTTTTGGGTTAATTGAGGTTAGCTAATTTTACTTGTTTTGGAAAGTCTTGACAAGCCAAATTTTCTTGTTCTATTGGCAGATAATTTTGCTTAGTTCAATAAAATACCCCTAATGTTTGTATTTTTTTTTCTTATTTTTGAACACTGACTTTTTGCAGTGCAACAATGTTGAACATCAAGGTTGTCTCAATTTCCAAACACAACCATTTTGCAACGTTCTTTATAAGTCGGTTTTAAAGGACATGAATGTATGATCAAATTGTATCAATGTCTTGTGCCTGCCGGGGGGAGCCTAACAGAAGACCATGGAGAGGTTGGTCCTGAAACATCTCCGCCCTACAGTCAAGCCCCACCTGGACCCACTCCAATTCGCCTACCAGCCCCGACTGGGAGTGGAGGACGCAGTCATCTACCTGCTGAACCGAGCCCACGCCCACCTAGACAAGCCTGCGAGCAGTGTGAGGGTTATGTTTTCTGACTTCTCCAGTGCGTTCAATACTATACGGCCTGGGTTACTGGGTGTGAAGTTGGAGAAGATGCAGGTGGAGGCCCCCTTGGTGTCCTGGGTTGTAGATTACCTGACTGGCAGACCACAGTAGGTGCAACTGCAGGACTGTGTGTCTGACAGGCTGGTCAGCAACACCGGGGCCCTGCAGGGCACTGTCCTATCCCCCTTCCTCTTCACCATTTACACCACCGATTTCCACTATCAATCAGAGTCCTGCCACCTTCAGAAGTTTTCTGATGACTCTGCAATAGTGGGGTGTATTGAGGATGGTGATGACGAGGAATACAGGACACTGGTGGAGGACTTTGTCACATGGTGTGGAAAGAACCACCTCCATCTCAATGTGACGAAGACCAAGGAGCCTGTTGTGGACTTGGGAAGGAAGAAGAGTACTTCAGCGACCCCTGTTTCCATTAGGGGGGTCAATGTGGACATGGTTGAGGATTATAAATACCTCGGAGTACACATGGACAACAAGCTGAATGGGTCAAAACACGCTGAGGCCCTCTACAAGAAGGGACAGAGCAGCCTCTACTTCCTCAGGAGGCTAGGATCTTTCAACGTCTGTACAAAGATGTTGAAGATGTTCTACGAGTCGGTGGTGGCGCGCGCCTTCTTCTACGCCGTGGCTTCCTGGGGCAGCGGGCTAAGAGTGAGGGACACTAACAGACTGGACAAGTTGGTAGAGAAGGCCAGTAACGTGGTGGGAGTGGAACTGGACTCTCTGGCGGTGGTGTCAGAGAGGAGAAGTCTAGCAAAACTCCTAGCCATTATGGACAACACCTCCCACCCACTACACTCAGACCTTGCGGCGAGAATGAGCACGTTCAGTAGAAGGCTCAGACTCCGTAAATGGAACACGGAACGACACAGGAGGTCCTTCATACCGACAGCCATCAGACTGTAGAATGCATATGTTCCTTGACTGCACTTAAATGTAGAATATATGTAGAATATATTTATACTATTCATATATTATATATTATATATTGTATATAATATATGTTATATATTATTTATTATTATCATTATTATTATTGTCTATTGTGAGCGAACTGTGGTGCTGAATTTCCCCCAGGGATCAGAAAAATACTTTCTATTCTATTCCATCTATTCTATTCTATGTACTTGAAATGCCCATATGAGTAAGTTCTTCAAACCCATGATATCACAAATGGACAATAAGCCAAGGCTGCAACGGCAATCAGAAAATATGAAGGTCCCCTCTTAGGTGGTTCATGTCGTCGACAAAGCGGTTGTCTGCAAAAATAAAAAACAAGTCAAGAGCAACTTCTCTTCAAAGGCTTCGGTGTAATCCTTGCTGCCGGCGGCCACCAGCGTGAAGTTTGGAGGGCGACGCCTCAGCTGGCGGGGAGGGCGAATTGTTTGCGTTGTGAGTGAAAAGTCAAATTGTAGAGGCGGAAATGTAATTAAGATGAGAGAGCAGATTAAGAGGCAGGCGTGATTGATACGATAAGAGACGGCGGCGGCGTCTTCGAAAGAATTTCAGGCGAAATCGAACGACAAGGAGGGGTATGATGAACTGTCACGCTCTGCGCTTTTTACGAAAACGACGGCTCAGCGGAGAACGAGGCGGGGAAAGAAACGCACACATGTTGGACTTAACGGAAAACATAAATCAAGAAGTGACAGGGATGACAAACAGATACAGAAGAAGAGAAACCGTTTAGGAAAGGAGCTGATTGTCCGGCAGGGTTTTGTTCCTGCTTTTAGAATTAATTTCAAAACGTTAATGCACGTTTTTTTTTACTCGCTTCTAGTGTTGGTTCCTGTTTCTGTGGTCTATAACAGGGGTCGGCAACCTTTACCACTCAAAGAGCCATTTTGACCCGTTTCACAAATTAAAGAAGACAAAGGGAGCCACAATCATTTTCGCGAATATCTGCTGGTGGTCACCCATATAATAGTAATAAGGGCGTGCCATGAAGCCATTGCCTTTGACGCCTTCTACAACATGTACAGACAGCTTGGCAGTCCAGTAACATGTTGTATGTGGCTTCCGCAGATACACGTACACGACTGCAAGGCATACTGGGTGACACAGAGTACACTGAAGGTTATGATATAAACAATTTTAACACTCTTACTAATATGCACCACACTGTGAACCCACACCAAACAAGAATGACACATTTCTGGAGAAGATCCGCACTGTAACACATTATAAACGCAACATAACAATTACCCAGAATTCTAGCTAACACTCAGAACTGCAATAAACAGAGCAATTAAGAGAAGACACAAACACGACACAGAACAAACCAAATGTTGATTGGACATTTTTTTATTATATCCACAAACTTCAATGAGCAGGTTGTGTTATGTGTGACCATATTTGTTAAACTTTTTTACTGGTTGATTTATTTATTGTTTTCCTGCACCATGACTAGGGAAGGTTGTTTGGATTGGGTTATTTAACTAAACATATTCTTGACTGATTCACAATAGCACTTATAATTTTTTTCATGAAAACACTCCTACAGAAATCACACATGGAATGGTTCAATAACTATAAACAGTTTTTCTTATATTGTAAAACTTATAAAAGTTGCTTGGAGTGATGAATGAAGAATCCATACGAGTAAAAACGCTATGGACCGTTAGAAGACGAAACGGCACTTCTCCTTCCAGTTGAAAGCTCTAAACAGAAGGACACTCCAGTGAGCAAACTTGTCCAAAAGATGGCGCCATAGCACCAAGAATAACACACCTTTTCATTGTTTTTGCTTGTTTTATTTTTTGGGGGCAAATATTTGCAATATGGCCGTTAGCAAAGAATATAAGCCGCAGGGTGCAAAGAGTAGGAAAAACATAGCAGCTTAAACTCCCGAATTTACGGTAATCATTTTTGGGAATTTCAGGCAAATTGATTAACTTGAAATCTTTTCTGTTATTAATAAAGTTATTCTTTGCTGTAAGTTGATCTATATTTATTTACTTTCCCTTTAATGTTACAAAGCATAGTCTCAGGCTTGTCACTAACAGTTTGGTTATGTTTTGTTTTTTCCTCTGTTTTTGTGTTTTATTTCCTGTCAGTGCTCTTATTTTGGTTCCTTTTCCTGCACGTCTCCCTGAGCTCTTGTTTCCCTCACCTTTACCTGACTGGCAGTCTGGCACACCTGGTGGCAATTGCCAATCCGGCTATTATTTATACCTGCCTCGCCCTCCAGTCAGTGCTGGAGTATTGTATAGTGTGGACTGTTTGCTGTCTCCAATTCTCCCTGGTTCCTCGTCTCTTGTATCCTGTTTGCTGGTTACCTTTTGCCTGGTGCCTGGTTCCTGATTCCTGTTTTCCTGCATTTTATTTGGACATTAAAATCATGTTTTCCTGCATTAAGCGTGCCATTTCTGCATTTTGGGGTTAGTCACCAACACTACCTGACAGATACAATGTTATGCAGATGTGTAGTTACAACAGTTTTATATACAAGTTATGGTCTTTATAGGTGCAGCAAAGAGTGAGGGTGGGGGGCACTGAATGTTTTCCTCTCGAGTGCAGGGGTGTAACAAATTAATTAAGAAGCACTGTATTTGAGTGGGCATGTACACTGGGACTTCACATCTAACTATGAAAATACAAAAAAATTGTGAAATCAGACTGATTAAAGGCCTACTGAAATGACATTTTCTTATTTAAACGGGGATAGCAGGTCCATTCTATGTGTCATAGTTGATCATTTCGCGATATTGCCATATTTTTCCTGAAAAGATTTAGTAGAGAACATCCACGATAAAGTTCGCAATTTTCGGTGCTAAGAGAAAAGCCCTGCCTCTACCGGAAGTCGCAGACGATGACGTCGCAAGTGTGGGGGCTCCTGACATATTCACATTGATTTTAATGAGAGCCTCCGACAAAAAGTGCTATTAGGACCGAGAAAACGACAATTTCCCCATTAATTTGAGCGAGGATGAAAGATTCGTGTTTGAGGATATTGATAGCGACAGACTAGGAAAAAAAAAAAAACGATTGCATTGGGACGGACTCAGTTGTTTTTAAACACATTTACCAGGATAATTCTGGGAAATCCCTAATCTTTCTATTGTGTTGCTAGTGTTTTAGTGAGTTTAATATTACCTGATAGTCGGAAGGGTGTCTCCACGGGTGTGTTGACTCCAATGTCTCAAAGAAGTCGACGGCAGCTTCATGGACGACACAAGCTCAGCTTTTCTCCGGTAAGAAGCGACTTTTTAACCACAATTTTCTCACCGAAACCCGCTGGTTGACATTTGGTCTGGATTCATGTTCGCTTGACCGCGCTCTGATCCATAGTAAAGTTTCACCTCCGGGAATTTTAAACAAGGAATCACCGTGTGTTTTTTGTGGCTAAAGGCTAAAGCTTCCCAACTCCATCTTTCTACTTTGACTTCTCCAATATTAATTGAACAAATTGCAAAAGATTCAGCAACACAGATCTCCAAAATACTGTGTAATCATGCGGTTAAAGCAGACGACATTTAACTGTGTGTGCGAAGCGCTCATACTTCCTAAAAACGCGTGACGTCTTGAGTACACGTCATCATTACACGACGTTTTCGAGACGAAACTCCCGGGAAATTTAAAATTGTAATTTAGTAAACTAAAAAAGCCGTATTAGCATGTGTTGCAATGTTAATATTTCATCATTGATATATAAACTATCAGACTGCGTGGTGGGTAGTAGTGGGTTTCAGTAGGCCTTTAAGTGCATTGAAATAAAGTCAGTGAGACTCCAATTGTATCATCTCTTCTTCAATCTTCAGTTTTCCACAACTGCCATTGTGTGTGTGTGTGTGTGTGTGTGTGTGTGTGTGTGTGTGTGTGTGTGTGTGTGTGTGTGTGTGTGTGTGTTCACGTGCGTGACTCCTCACACATTCAGATGCCAACACAACGCCTGAAGTTGTAATGTATATTTCATGCTTTGTTGGCCCTTGCAGGAGGTTCCGCCTTGGCAGCCATCAAACATTCATCCTGCTCATTTCCATATCAAGGGACGACGGCGTTCATTGGACTCCGAGCAGGTAACCCCATTATCGCTTTCCCCGTACGTCTCTTTCCCCTCCCTAACATGCATTCGCCGTTTTGTAGTAATCCTCCTTTGTTCTAATCCTGTTAAAAGCCTCTTAGTTTTTTGTTTTTTGGTTTCCTTTGGTGCTCTATGTTCTCTCATTGCCATACAAATAAATGATAAATGGGTTGTACTTGTATAGCGCTTTTCTACCTTCAAGGTACTCAAAGCGCTTTGACACTACTTCCACATTTACCCATTCACACACACATTCACACACTGATGGAGGGAGCTGCCATGCAAGGCGCCAACCAGCACCCATCAGGAGCAAGGGTGAAGTGTCTTGCTCAGGACACAACGGACGTGACGAGGTTGGTACTAGGTGGGAATTGAACCAGGGACGCTCGGGTTGCGCACGGCCACTCTCCCCACTGCGCCACGCCGTCCCACTTTGAGAGCGTGAACAATGGAGAAGGTGGCTCTTGATAAACAAAAGAATCTGTGAGGTTTTAGTCAATATGCTTTCCTTTTCTTCTGCTCCAAGTCTTCCTAATGCCTGATTGTATCCAAATGTGTGCAAAATACGTCCTGCGTATGCAAACTACTCAATGACACTACCAAATCCTTTGTAAGTGTACGTGTATCCCTGGGGTACGCCGCAAGCTATATTAAAAGCTGCTGATGTTGCTTCCTGTTAGTTAGTTTCTTACCCAGTTCAAGACCAACCTTCTGATGCCGTACTGTACCAGTCTGTTTAGTATGTTATGATTAATTGTATCAAATGTTTTTGGTAAGTCCACAAACACTGCAGCTGCACACTTTTTGCACTGTTTACGAAAATACAACCAGTATCGTTAAATAGACGAGTGGTCAATGTGGCGCCTTCCTAATAATTGGGCAACGGAGTCAAACCATGGCCATTTAGAACAGGGGTTTTCAACAAAATTGTTTTGGAGGCCACATTATTTACCAGAACTGAACTCGCCGGCCACCAAATGAATTGCCCAAATGGTGAAAACGAGAGGACCTAAAATGGAACCTTGAGGAGCACTCCTAGTATAATCTCAGGGCATTCAATCGATCGCAACTGGACTGTTTGTTTTGTCTTAGAAGTTTCGCCTCTTTGAGTAGGCTTCGTCAGTTCATGCTCATAGACTTAGAATGGTTAAATTTTATAAGCCGCAGGGTCCAAAGTGTAGGAAAAACTCTTAAATTGTTCAGATCTATTTAGATCTGACCGTTCTAAGTCTAAGACTAGATCTGACCGTTCTAAGTCTAAGACTAGATCTGACCGATCTAAGTCTAAGACTAGATCTGACCAATCTAGGTCTAAGACTAGATCTGACCAATCTAGGTCTAAGTCTAGATCTGACCAATCTAGGTCTAAGTCTAGATCTGATTAATCTAAGTCTAAGACTAGAGCTGACCGATCTAGGTCTAAGACTATATCTGACCGATCTAAGTCTAAGACTACATCTGACCGATCTAAGTCTAAGACTACATCTGACCAATCTAAGTCTAAGACTAGATCTGACCGATCTAAGTCTAAGACTAGATCTGACCAATCTAGGTCTAAGACTAGATCTGACCAATCTAGGTCTAAGTCTAGATCTGACCAATCTAGGTCTAAGTCTAGATCTGACCGATCTACGTCTAAGACTGGATCTGACCGATCTAAGTCCGAGACTGGATCTGACCGATCTAAGTCCAAGACTGGATCTGACCAATCTAGGTTTAAGACTGGATCTGACCGATCTAGGTCTAAGACTAGATCTGACCAATCTAGGTCTAAGTCTAGATCTGATTAATCTAGGTCTAAGTCTAGATCTGATTAATCTAGGTCTAAGACTGGATCTGACCGATCTAGGTCTAAGACTGGATCTGACCGATCTACGTCCGAGACTGGATCTGACCGATCTAAGTCCGAGACTGGATCTGACCGATCTAAGTCCGAGACTGGATCTGACCGATCTAAGTCCGAGACTGGATCTGACCGATCTAAGTCAGAGACTGGATCTGACCGATCCAAGTCCGAGACTGGATCTGACCGATCCAAGTCCGAGACTGGATCTGACCGATCTAAGTCCGAGACTGGAGCTGACCGATCTAAGTCCGAGACTGGAGCTGACCGATTTAAGTCCGAGACTGGAGCTGACCGATCTAAGTCCGAGACTGGAGCTGACCGATCTAAGTCCGAGACTGGATCTGACCGATCTAAGTCCGAGACTGGATCTGACCGATCTAAGTCCGAGACTGGATCTGACCGATCTATGTCTATGACTAAGACTGGATCCGACCGATCTAAGTCCGAGACTGGATCTGACCGATCTATGTCTAAGACTAAGACTGGATCTGACCGATCTAAGTCCGAGACTGGATCTGACCGATCTAAGTCCGAGACTGGATCTGACCGATCTAAGTCCGAGACTGGATCTGACCGATCTAAGTCCAAGACTGGATCTGACCGATCTAAGTCCAAGACTGGATCTGACCGATCTAAGTCCAAGACTGGATCTGACCGAACTAAGTCTCTGAGAATGAACTGGAAAAAGCCTACTCGAATGAGAGGCAAAACCTTTTCTCAGACAAACCAAACAGTCCAGTTGCGATCGATTTGAATTACGATGCCCTGGATAAATGAGAATATCCATGGACACAACAAGTATAAATACAGAAGTTGAACAATTGACTACTGACTGCATCTGAAGTATACAAGCTATAGCAAACACCTAGGTTACATAAATCACAATGCGAAAAAAAAAATGTAGTTTGCAAAAAAAGACTGGACTTAAAAGGTGCCTTGAGGAACGCCTCACTTATGTAAATTAGGGGACCAAAGTAACTTTGGTCCCCAGAGTTCTGTTTGATATCTAGGTTAAAATGTCAATGCAAGTATCTACCAATGTGTTTAGCAGTCCATATTTCTAAAAAGAAGTGTTTTTAGAAATATGCTGCAAAAATATTTCTCTCCAAAGTTTTGAACAGTCCCCCTTGGGCCGCCAGTTGAATATCACTGCTTTAGAACTTTCACAAACTTCTCGTTGCTTATTTTTTCCAGTCTCCTACCTAAATGCGGATTTCAGCACCGTAAATGGAGCATAACATATATATATTTTTTTGGACAAAGGTTGGATTGTAATTGTAGTTACTTTAATTGTACTTTCGGACATGTTGGTGTGGCAAAATGAATCTCATGTCGTGCATTTGTTTTCTTTAAATAGTCCCAGAACAGTTACGTAATGGTGGAAAACCACCTCACTCTTTAGGGTATAGCAAGAAAGTGTCAAGAGTAGACTTGGGTTCATTTTGGCAATTGTTGGCAAATCTTCTTTTCTGGGAAACCAGAAGAGTTGGCATCAAAGAGGAAGACATTTCTATACTCCATTCCTTGTAGAGTATTTCCATCACTTCCCAACATTCCGGCTCTTTCTGCAGCTTGCATGTTCACACCGCAGGCATCGACACGCCTCACTTCCACCACACGCCGTCCGTCCACTGCACACACGGACAATACATCCCCCTCTCTAGTCTATGCCCCCGTGGGTGCACATATCTGACGGTTGGGTGGAGGACACGGCTTGCTCCAGGGTAGAACACAACCACAGAAACTGAGTTCTCTACAAGCTCCCCCGGTGGGGCATCAGCGCTCCACATGGCTCTACAACACCAGTCGACTATTATCGTATGATAAAACGATACTGAAGGGTGAAGCTTTTCGTTGCTTGTCTGGAACTATGAACTCCCTCCCTCTGCTGATTGGTTCTCTCATGTGATTCGTATCAGTTGTACGTGTCTTTGAAAGGGGCTCTAGGTTGATTTTTTTTTTAAATATCAGACCAATGATATCTGAGATCAATGGTCAGGGCCTTGTGGTTAGAGTGGCCCTGAAATTGGTAAGTCGTGAGTTCAAACCCCGGCCGAGTCATACCAAAGACTATAACAATGGGACCCATTACTTCCCTGATGGGCACTCGGCATCAAGGGTTGGAATTGGGGGTTAAATCACCAAAAATGATTCCCGAGCGTGGCCACCGCTGCTGCTCACTGCTCCCCTTCTAGGGGTTGAAACAAGGGGATGGGTCAAATGAAGAGGGTAATTTCACCACACCTAGTATGTGTCAGGATGGGGGTCGTTCTCCCAGGAAGGCAGGCGGACTACTCGGGACATGGCGTGAAGGTGAAAACATGATTTAATTTTAACACTAACAAAGTACAAACGAAAGACGCGCACAAGGCGGAGACACAAACCTAGCGTAGGGAAACAAAAACAAACTTAGACTATGGACATGAAACCAAAAAAACACTTACTGTGACGTGAAACGAGCACATGAGGTGAAAAACACTAGCATGAACAGAGCATAAAAAGAACAATGATGCCAGGCAGACTGCCTGGCAACTACAAGCTTAGATAATAGTGACATGATTAACACAGGTGCGTGAGTCCTAAACAAATCAGGTGCGTGAGTCCGAATGACTACAGGTGAAACTGAGTTGTCATGAAAACTAAAACAAACCAGGGTGCGCAAAAACAGGAACTAATGGAGTCAAAAACAAACAGAATATAACTAAACAAAACATGATCACAAGACATGACAGTATGTGTGTGACTTTCAGTGGTACTTTAACTTTAAATCAGAACCGTCCCTTTTTAAAAGTACACTACCAACCTTGAATTTATCTGAACCTTGCTAAATCAAATGTCATATCAAACAATATAACTTATTGATAAACATTTGATAAACTTTTAGAATTTGCAAGGGGTCAATAAAAAAAATAGCTGCAGGCCAAAAATGACTCCTCGGCCACATTTTTGTGATATGGGGCCAATTTGACATCAAAATTAGGTTGAATTTTCGATCAAAATGTTGATAGGTCGTCTTTATGAAATTACATGTCCGCATTTGTTAACTGTTTTTTAAAGGCTGTGAAATGCTGGTAAGTTTTAACACTACTATGATCCCTGAGCCACATTTTGGACACCACGCCAAGTGTGCACAATTCTCGTCAATTTAACGTCAAGGTTAGATTTTGACCCAATTGTGTAACAACATAATTGTTAATTCCACAATCCATCCAGCTGTATAATCACTCGCCGTACAGCAATAGATGATAACTGTCTATTACCTGACCACTTCTGTTAGCTAACTTTGTTTATAATGTATATTTTGTGCTGGATCTACTCTCTATTTTATTCTGCGTTTCTTTTTGCTGCAGTTATTATATATACTGTAATATTGTACATGGTAATTGGGATTTGTTATATATTGTATATATTATATACCAATATAATAATATGATATATCAGTATATACAAACCACGTTTCCATATGAGTTGAGAAATTGTGTTATATGCAAATATAAACGGAATACGATGATTTGCAAATCATTTTCAACCCATATTCAGTTGAATATGCTACAAAGACAACATATTCGATGTTAAAACTGATAACCATTTTTTTTTTTTTGCAAATAATCATTAACTTTAGAATTTGATGCCAGCAACACGTGACAAAGAAGTTGCGAAAGGTGGCAATAAATACTGATAAAGTAGAGGAATGCTCATCAGACACTTATATGGAACATCCCACAAGTGTGAAGGCTAATTGGGAACAGGTGGGTGCCATGATTGGGTATAAAAGCAGCTTCCATGAAATGCTAAGTAATTCATTTGTAAGCAAATTTTCGAACCGTTTTAGAACAACATTTCTCAACAAGCTATTGCAAGGAATTTGGGGATTTTACCATCTACGGTCCGTAAAATCATTAAAAAGTTCAGAAAATCTGGAGAAATAACTGCACGTAAGCGATGATATTACGGACTTTTGATCCCTCAGGCGGTACTGCATCAAAAACCGACATATGTGTGTAAAGGATATCAGCACATGGGCTCAAGAACACTTCATAAAACCACTGTCAATAACTACAGTCGGTCGCTACATCTGTAAGTGCAAGTTAAAACTTTACTTTGCAAAGCCAAACCCATTTATCAACAATATCCTGAAACGCCGTTGGTTTGGCTGGGCCCGAGCTCACCTAAGATGGACTGATGCAAAGTGGAAAGGTGTTCTGTGGTCTGACGAGTCCACATTTTAAATTATATTTGGAAACAGAGGACTTTGTGTCCTCCAGAACAAAGAGGAAAATAACCATTCGGATTGTTATAGGCGCAAAGTTAAAAAGCCAGCATCTGTGATGGTATGGGGGTGTATTAGTGCCCAAGGCATGGGTAACTTACAACAGGGTGGCTTCGTAAAAAAAGAGTGTGGGTACTTTCCTGTCCCGCCTGCAGTCCAGATCTGTCTGCCATCGAAAGTGTGTGGTGCATTATGAAGCTTAAAATACGGCGGCGGAGACCCCGGACTGTTGAACGACTGAAGCTCTACATAACACAAGAATGGGAAATAATTCCACTTTCAAAGCTTCAACAATTAGTTTCCTTAGTTCCTAAATGTTTATTGATTGTTGTTAAAAGAGAAGGTGATGTAACACAGTGGTGAACATGCCCTTTTCCAACTACTTTGGCACGTGTTGCAACCATTAAATTCTAAGTTAGTTATTATTTGGAAAAAAAAAACAAAGTTTTTGTGTTTGAACATCAAATATCTTGTCTTTGTAATGCATTCAATTGAATATGGGTTGAAAAGGATTTGCAAATAATTGTATTCTGTTTATATTTACATCTAACACAAATTCCCAACTCATATGGAAACGGGGTTTGTATTATATACTGTATATATAGTATGTAAATATTAAATATATATATATATATATATATATATATATATATATATATATATATATATATATATATATATATATATATATATCTATATGTATTGCTACTATGGTACGTTTTTAATTTTCTTTATACATGCATTATCCTTTCCATCCTTACCCTTTCCATCCTCTGTAACTGAGCTACTGTGTTGAACAATTTCCATTGTGGATCAAAAAAGTTTTTCTATGTCCAACTTTTGCTTGATACATTTTAGTTGGGAATTACATGAAAATTTCAAAATCAAGCTCACAATAAACTAGAGTAAACTAATATGTTGACGCCAATTTAGGTTGAGATTTCGATCAAAATGTTCAAAGGCATAATTTTCAAATGACATATGTTAAAAATTACCAGGATTTCACAATATTTATAATTTTTCCATAAAATACTGTAATTATCATCCACTAAAATATTACAACATATTATTGTAAAAAAAAAAAAAGCACACTAGCTAGCTTGCCAACCACTCACTGTAGCTAGCTAATATCATGTTAGATCCGCTCGACATCCATTGGGGGGGGGGGGTTGCCCACATGTGCGGTCCTCTCCAAGGTTTCTCAGAGTCATCATTGTCGACGTCCCGCTGGGGTGAGTTTTTCCTTGCCCTTATGTGGGTCCTACCGAGGATGTCATTGTGGTTTGTGCAGCCCTTTGAGGCACTTGTGATTTAGGTCTATATAAATAAACATTGATTGATTGATTGATTGAAACTTTGATTAGTAGATTGCACAGTTCAGTACATATTCGGTACAATTGACCACTAAATCAATCAATCAATCAATCAATGTTTATTTATATAGCCCCAAATCACAAATGTCTCAAAGGACTGCACAAATCATTACGACTACAACATCCTCGGAAGAACCCACAAAAGGGCAAGGAAAACTCACACCCAGTGGGCAGGGAGAATTCACATCCAGTGGGACGCCAGTGACAATGCTGACTATGAGAAACCTTGGAGAGGACCTCAGATGTGGGCAACCCCCCCCCCTCTAGGGGACCGAAAGCAATGGATGTCGAGCGGGTCTAACATGATACTGTGAAAGTTCAATCCATAGTAGCTCCAAGACAGCAGCGAAAGTCCCGTCCACAGGAAACCATCTCAAGCGGATCAGCAGCGTAGAGATGTCCCCAACCGATACAGGCGAGCGGTCCATCCTGGGTCCCGACGAGCGGTCCATCCTGGGTCTCGACTCTGGACAGTCAGTACTTCATCCATGGTCATCGGACCGGACCCCCTCCACAAGGGAGGGGGGGACATAGGAGAAAGAAAAGAAGCGGCAGATCAACTGGTCTAAAAAGGAGGTCTATTTAAAGGCTAGAGTATACAGATGAGTTTTAAGATGAGACTTAAATGCTTCTACTGAGGTAGCATCTCGAACTGTTACCGGGAGAGCATTCCAGAGTACTGGAGCCCGAACGGAAAACGCTCTATGGCCCGCAGACTTTTTTTTTAGCTCTAGGAATCACTAATAAGCCGGAGTCTTTTGAACGCAGATTTCTTGCCGGGACATACGGTACAATACAATCGGCAAGATAGGCTGGAGCTAGACCGTGTAGTATTTTATACGTAAGTAGTAAAACCTTAAAGTCACATCTTAAGTGCACAGGAAGCCAGTGCAGGTGAGCCAGTACAGGCGTAATATGATCAAACTTTCTTGTTCTTGTCAAAAGTCTAGCAGCCGCATTTTGTACCAACTGTAATCTTTTAATGCTAGACATGGGGAGACCCGAAAATAATACGTTACAGTAATCGAGACGAGACGTAACAAACGCATGGATAATGATCTCGGCGTCTTTAGTGGACAAAATGGAGCGAATTTCAGCGACATTACGGAGATGAAAGAAGGCCGTTTTAGAAACGCTTTTAATGTGTGACTCAAAGGAGAGAGTTGGGTCGAAGATAATACCCAGATTTTTTACAGAGTCACCTTGTTTTATTATTTGGTTGTCAAATGTTAAAGTTGTATTATTAAATAGAGGTCGGTGTCTAGCAGGACCGATAATCAGCATTTCCGTTTTTTTGGCATTAAGTTGCAAAAAGTTAGCGGACATCCATTGTTTAATTTCATTAAGACACGCTTCCAACTGACTACAGTCCGGCGTGTTGGTCAGCTTTAGGGGCATGTAAAGTTGGGTGTCATCAGCATAACAGTGAAAGCTAATACCGTATTTGCGTATGACGTCACCCAGCGGCAGCATGTAGGTGCTGAAGAGTACAGGACCAAGGACCGAACCCTGGGGAACTCCACACGTTACCTTAACATAGTCTGAGGTCACACCGTTATAGGAGACGCACTGCATCCTATCAGTAAGATAAGAGTTAAACCATGACAGGGCTGAGTCTGACATACCAATTCGTATTTTGATACGCTCTAATAAAATATTATGATCGACGGTATCGAAAGCAGCGCTAAGATCGAGGAGCAGCAACATAGATGACGCATCAGAGTCCATCGTTAGCAATAGATCATTAGTCAATTTTGCGAGGGCTGTCTCAGTCGAGTGATTTGCCCTGAAACCGGATTGAAAGGTTTCACATAGATTGTTAAACGCTAAGTGCTCATTTAGCTGCTCTGCAACAATTTTTTCGAGGATTTTCGAAATAAAGGGAAGGTGAGACACCGGTCGGTAGTTTACCATGAGGTCAGGATCGAGGTTAGGTCTTTTAAGGAGAGGATGAATAACCGCTTTTTTGAATGCAACGGGAACAGTGCCCGAGGAAAGTGATAAGTTTATAATATTTAGCACGATGGACCTAATAATACAAAAAGCTCCTTGATAAGTTTCCCAGGAAGTGGGTCAAGTAAACATGTTGTTTGTTTTATTCCATTTACACGTTGTAACAATCCTTCTAATGTTATTTCATCAAAACGAGAGAAACTATTTTGGATATTTGCAGTATCCGCCGTATATACAATCGTATCTGTGTAACACCCCAATAAGTACAATTCAGGGTCCACGTTAATCAATTCATGGTAAAGCTAGCCAGTTGGCTATCCGGTTACCTGCAAGAAGCTTGATGATTTTTTTAGTTTTCCATCCATCCATTTTCTACCGCTTGTCCCAGTTAGCTGCGTTCGGGCGGAAGACAGGGTACACCCTAAACAAGTCACCACCTCATCACCGGGCCAACACAGATAGACAGACAACATACACACTCACATTCTCACACTAGATTCAATTTAGTGTTGCCAATCAACTTATCCCCAAAAAGTTAAAGTCCCAATGATAGTCACACACACACTAGGTGTGGTGAAATTATTCCCATGTTCACCCACTGGGAAGTTAGGGGAGCAGTGAGCAGCAGCGGTGGCCACGTTCGGGAATCATTCGGTGATTTAACCCCCAATTCCAACCCTTAATGCTGAGTGCCAAGCAGGGAGGTAATGAGTCCCATTTTTACAGTATTTGGTATGACTCGGCCGAAGCTTAAACAAACGACCTTCCAGCCTCAGGGCGGACACTCCAACCCATGGGTATCAAACTCTGGCCCGCGGGCCAAATCTGGCCCGCCGTGTAATTTAATTTGGCCCTTGAGGCAATATCAATTTAGCATTAGAGCTGGCCCGCCGGTGTTATAGAGCGTCGGTGCCGTTGTGACACCACATTCACCGCTAATACTGATACTTGCCAACCGATAGACTCCCGAAGGTCAGTGCCCCTCCTGAAAATCTCCCGGGCCCCCATTCTCCTGAATTTCTACTGATTTCCACCTGGACAAATATATTGGGGGCGTGCATTTAAGGCACTGCCTTTAGCGTTCTCTACAACCTGTCATCACGTCCGCTTTACCTCCATACTAACAGCGTGTCACATAATATTTGTGGCTTTTACACACACACACACACACACATGCACAAGTGAATGCAAGGCATACTTGGTCAACAGCCATACAGGTCACACTGAGGGTAGCCGTATAAACAACTTTAGCACTGTTACAAATATGCGCCACACCGTGAAGCCACAGCAAACAAGAATGACAAACACATTTCGGGTGAACATCCGCAACGTAACACAACAGAACAAATACCCAGAAACCCTTGCAGCACTAACTCTTCTGGGAAACTTCCAGAAAACTGACCAATAATTAACGTTTTATTCATGCAATTTCTCTTGCTACTTCAAGGCTTGAATGTTTGGTTCATTCATTATTGTTATTTTATTTTCAAATGTACTGTTAGCCTGTGGAAAAAATTTGATATTTACCTCAGAAGATTGCAAATAGAAAAAAAGACATGACATTTGTATTTAAATTTTATTTGTTATGCCATTGATAATCTTTTAATTATTATTATTATTATTTGAAACTGGATTTTGCATGTCACTAAAGTTACATAAGCCTTGCTTGTTCAATATTTGATGCAAAACTTGTTTGGGTCCCAATTAAAAGGTTAATTCGTTCAACCTTGGCCCGCGGCTTTGTTCCGTTTAAAATTTTGGCCCACTCCGTATTTGAGTTTGACACCCCTGCTCTAACCACAAGGCCACTAAGCAGGTTGATCAAAGTCATTTCTTGCGGCTGGAGCCAAAGGTCAAATCTTTAACGCACACAATAACTAACCACGACACCATAACATTATTGATTAGGAACGCGGTATCCGTTGAACGATACGTGGGAGCGCCGAAGTCAAAGGTCAGATGGGTACACAACAACACCCGAGAGCTATGTTGGGTTTGAGCGTTATCGGATCACACATAAAGTAGCTAGTCGCCAGGAAGGCAGCCGAGGACAAAGGTCAGATCTGCCAACTGGATCACGCTGCATTTGTTCCGGCAGCCAAGCTGGTGCACACAAGTCATGTTGGCTGTGCATTTGGAAAAAGACAACAAAGCAGTCTGGTGAGGGATGAAGGTGAGAAGAATTTCTCGGAATTTGTGAAATATTTAACACTTCTTCTACTCCGCAGTGTCTGTCAATGTCTGCTTCCCAACGCAGTAAACACACACACACACACACACACACACACACACACACACACACACACACACACACACACACACACACACACACACACTAATAATCCCATCAACTTTAAGGCAGCCTGCTTGTGTGTTTTTCAGAGGTCTCAGTCAAGCACACACTCATAATTATGACAAATACTCAGAAAAGCCGTCGTCTGGTGCTTTAATAAAAAAAATACAAACGTTTTTTTTTCAAATACAAGACAAAAATAAGAATGAAAATAGTGTCAGGGTTTCAGTTTGGGGGCTGTTTCCACATAAAAGGAAGTCTGTCTGAGATCTCTTTGAAGAAGGTCCATACAGGATTCGTGTCAAATCTTCAAGCTATTATGGATTATCAGTCCATCCATTTCCTACCGCTTGGGGAGGCTGGAGCCTATCTCAGCTGCATTCGGGCAGAAGGTGGGTACACCCTGGACAAGTCGCCACCTCATCACAGGGCCAACACAGATAGACAACATTCACACTCAGATTCACAAACTAGGGCTAATTTAGTGTTGCCAATCAACCTATCCCCAGGTGCATGTCTTTGGAGGTGGGAGAAAGCCGGAGTACCCAGAGGGAACCCACGCATTCATGGGGAGAACATGCAAACTCCACACAGAAAATCCCGAGCCCAGGATTGAACCCAGGTCTACTTAGGACCTTCGTATTGTGAGGCATATGCACTAACCCATGTCACACAGTGCTGTCAATCATGGATTATTTTCCACTTTATATGCAAGCTGGTGTCGATTTTTTATGCTATGCGAGCTACTTAAAAGATGGCATGAGGTCAAAAGCCAAATCAACACTTCCATCGTCCAACTGCCAGACACAAAGCCGATCAAAGATTGTTTGGTTAAAGAACCTGATACAAATTTTCAATGGCTGAGGGACAGACGGTCAAAGGCATACTTGCTAACCATGAGACCTTCGATTTCGGGGGGTGGGGGGCGTGGTTGGGGGCGTGGTTGAGAGGGGTGGAGTATATTTACATTCACCAAGTCAAGTATTTCATGTATATATATATATATATATACATATATATAGCTAGAATCCACTAAAAGTCAAGTATTTCTTATATATATTTACACATATATATATATATATATATATATATATATATATATATATATATATATGTATGTATATATATTTATATACATATATATATATATATATATATATATGTATGTATATATATATATACATATATATAACATGGCAAATTCTTGCATCCAGCACACCTTACAACAGTGGCAATAAAAGATGCTTAAAAGAGAAACTGTTTATTATATATCATCCAGATCTGTCATCCCTCAACAAGCGCAGTGAAATCATTTCAACATGCCGCCACAGACGGAAACACCTCCTAGGTAACACATGAGCCAATCACCACACCCCTACACCTGCCTGTACCCACCCACTCTGTGCCCTATACAAACCATTGTATGTGAATGCTTCCATTAAAATCTCCTGATGATTGAGGGAACCCCTCATGAAACAGTTCTGTAGAGATGAAGTAGTCTTGTGATTTTTCCCACACCTACATATTGCGCTCTACCTCGGTATCGAGCACTATTCTCTGGATAATCCAATCAAGACATACAATATAATATATATTTTATGATGCATTTATTCCCGTATTTAACACACGGTATGTCCTGCCTCTTTTAGACCTGATTGACGAATCATGTTTTTAAGCTGTAAGTATTTCCTGTGGACAATATATATATATATATATATATATATATATATATATATATATATATATATATATATATATATATATATATGTATGTATATATATATGTATATATGTATATATATATATGTATATATATGTATATATATATATATATATATATATATATATATATATATATATATATATATATATATATATATACATATATACATATATACATATAAAAACCTTCCCTGCAGCTTTTGGCTTCAGGTAATGCCCCGTTTGTGTGAAGGTCAAACACAGCTTGACTTCCTGCTGTAACCTCCCCCCCTGATCCTCCCCATGAATAATAAAATGACATTAATGAACTGTGAGTGTGCAGTACGGGCACATGTTCCATCGCGTTCACATTATGGCACTAAAAAATGCAGATAAATTATGTATAATGAATGTTAGCAGCATCAGCAAGACATGTTGACCTTATCGTGCAACCATTTCACGTTACTTTTCCATCCCTGAGAAGTAAAACTAATTATAAATACAAACCCCGTTTCCATATGAGTTGGGAAATTGTGTTAGATGTAAATATAAACAGAACACAATGATTTGCAAATGATTTTCAACACATATTCAATTGAATATGCTACAGAGACAACATATTCGATGTTCAAAGTGATAAACATTTTTTTTGCAAACAATCATTAACTTTAGACTTTGATGCCAGCAACATGTGACAAAGAAGTTGGGAAAGGTGGCAATAAATCCTGATGAAGTTGAGGAATGCTCATCAAACTCTTATTACATCCCACAGGTGTGCAGGCTAGTTGGGAACAGGTGGGTGTCATGAATGGGTATAAAAACAGCTTCCCAAAAAATGCAGGTTTTGGAACAACATATGCTGCCATCTAGGGGTGTGAGAAAAAGTCGATTCGAATACGAATCCCGATTCTCACGTTGTGCAATTCAGAATCGATTCTCAGTTTTAAAAAAACATTTTTTTATTTTTTTTTAATCAATCCAACAAAACAATACCATAACAATGCAATCCAATTCCAAAACCAAACCTGACCCAGCAACACTCAGAACTGCAATAAACAGAGCAATTGAAAGGAGACACAAACACGACACAGAACAAACCAAAAGTAATGAAACAAAGATGAATATTATCAACAACAGTATCATTAGGTATAATTTCAGCACAGCAGTGATTAAAAATCCCTCATTGACATTATTAGACATTTATAAAATAAAAAGAACAATAGAGTCACAATGGCTTACACTTGCATCGCATCTCATAAGCTTGACAACACACTGTGTCCAATGTTTTCACAAAGATAAAATAAGTCATATTTTTGGTTCATTCGATAGTTGAAACAAATATACATTATTGCAATCAGTTGATAAAACATTGTCCTTTACAATTATAAAAGCTTTTTTTTTTTTTTTTAAATCTACTACTCAGCTAGCATGTCAGCAGACTGGGGTAGATCCTGCTGAAATCCTATGTATTGAATGAACACAGAATCGTTTTGAGTTGGAAAAATATGGTTTTTGAATTGAGAATAGCGTTTAATCGAAAAAATCGATTTATAATCGAATCGCAACCCCAATTATCGATATTGAATCAAATCGTGGGACACCCAAAGATTCGCAGCCCTACTGCCATCCAAACGCCGTCTTTTTAATGGACGCCCCTGCTTATTTCAGCAAGACAATGCCAAGCCACATTCAGCACGTGTTACAACAACGTGGCTTCGTAAAAAGAGAGTACGGGTGCTTTCCTGGCCCGCCGGCAGTCCAGACCTGTCTCCCATCGAAAATGTGTGGCGCATTATGAAGCGTAAAATACGACAGCGGAGACCCCGGACTGTTGAACAACTGAAGCTCTACATAAAACAAGAATGGGAAAGAACTCCACTTTCCAAGCTTCAACAATTAGTTTGTTTTTAAAATAAAAGGTGATATAACTACAAAACCCGTTTCCCTATGAGTTGGGAAATTGTGTTAGATGTAAATATAAACGGAATACAATGATTTGCAGATCATTTTCAACCCATATTCAGTTGAATATGCTACAACGACAACCTATTTTATGTTCAAACTGATCAACTTTTTTTTTTTTTTTTGCAAATAATCATTAACTTTAGAATTTGATGCCAGCAATACGTCCCAAAGTAGTTGGGAAAGGGCATGTTCACCACTGTGTTACATCACCTTTTCTTTTAACAACACTCAATAAACGTTTGAGAACTGAGGAAACTAATTGTTGAAGCTTTGAAAGTGGAATTCTTTCCCATTCTTGTTTCATGTAGAGCTTCAATCGTTCAACAGTCTGGGGTCTCCGCTGTCGTATTTTACGCTTCATAATGCGCCACACATTTTCAATGGGAGACAGGTCTGGAATGCAGGCGGGCCAGGAAAGTACCCACACTCTTTTTTTACAAAGCCACGCTGTTGTAACACTTGTCTTGCTGATATAAGCAGGGGCGTCGATGATAACTTTGCTTGGATGACAAAAATTAATGTTGCTCCAAATCCTGTATGGACCTTTCCATTAATGGTAACTTCACACATGTGTAAGTTACCCATGCCTTGGGCACTAATACACCCCCATACCATCACAGACGCTGGCTTTTGAACTTTGCGCCTATAACAATCCAAATGGCTATTTTCATCTTTGTTTTGGAGGACACCACGTCCTCTGTTTCCAAATATAATTTGAAATGTGGACAGAACACCTTTCCACTTTGCATCAGTCCATCTTAGATGAGCCAAGCCGGCGGCGTTTCAGGATACTGTTGATAGATGGGTTTGGCTTTGCAGAGTAGAGTTTTAACTCGCACTCACAGATGTAGTGACTAACTGTAGTTACTGACAGTGGTTTTATAAAGTGCTCCTGAGCCAATGTGGTGATATCCTTTACACACGGATGTCTGTTTTTCATGCAGTACCGCCTGAGGTATCAAAAGTTCGTAATATCATCGCTTACGTGCAGTGATTTCTCCAGATTCTCTGAACTTTTTGATGATTTTACGGACCGTAGATGGTAAAATCCCTAAATTCCTTGCAATAACTCGTTGAGAAATGTTGTTCTAAAACTGTTCGACAATTTGCTTACAAAGTGGTGAACCTCAACCCATCCTTGTTTGTGAATTACTTAGCATTTAATGGAAGCTGCTTTTATACCCAATCATGGCACCCACCTGTTCCCAATTAGCCTTCACACCTATGGGATGTTCCAAAAAAGTGTTTGATGAGCATTCCTCAACTTTGTCAGTATTTATTGCCGCCTTTCCCAACTTTTTTGTCACGTGTTGCTGGCATCAAATTCTAAAGTTAATGATTATTTGCAAAAAAAAAAAAAATGTTTATCTGTTTGAACATCAAATATGTTGTCTTTGTAGCATATTCAACTGAATATGGGTTGAAAATGATTTGCAAATCATTGTATTCCGTTTATATTTACATCTAACACAATTTCCCATCTCATATGGAAACGGGGTTTGTAAAATGCACACACACATAATAGTTATTTCAGTAATATGTTTATGTAATTTTTCATATTACTGTGGTTGCATTAAGCAGTACAGGAAGCGATGAGTATCCCTTCTGAAAATATCCAAGGAGAGCACCTGTTGTCATGCCCCCGTCTTTGTTTGCAGTGTGCTAATGAATTTGCCAGAACGACGGAGAACAAGAGTTCATCAGAACACATCCCACACACAAACATCACAACAAGGGTGCGGATTATTATTCAAAGCATTAGCAGAGAGCGAGAGAGACGCGAGTCAACACGGCGGAGAGTTAATAGACGGAGGAATAACATGTGAGAGGCGGCGTTCTGACACACAAGCGGGGTGAATTGCTGCTGTGGATTATCAGCATCCTGTCAGTGTGATGCATGGATGCCATTTTCTCTGGGTGAAAATATTGATGAGGAAAAAACAAAAACAAAAAACATGCTGACAGTAAGCGTAGTGTCAATCACAGACAAAGGACTCCAGGAATAATTATACGCAGGATGTGAGGAAAAAAGTGCAAAGGCATTTTTGTTGTTTTTTATGCAATGTGAAAATTGCAGGTTGTAAAGGAGATTGCCTATTTTCTACATTAGCATAAATTAATTAATTCAATCAGACCATTTGACCAGAATGTTTTACATATAACATTTTTTTATTTATATTTTTTTTAACTTTCAATAACTTTTATTCAATTCAATTCAAACTCATATTTTTTTTAAACAGACTATAGGTTACCGCTGGATACAATGTGTTTTCTTTCTTTCTGTACTTTATTTTGGAAAAAATGTATCAAATATCACGATTAGGTAATTACTTGACACAAGTTAAAAAAAAGGATGAATAAACTAATGGTTTATATCTATTTTCAAAGTGGCGTATTTAAGATAGGATTGCACAACTAGCGGATGCTCCTTATTGTTTTCTTTCATTTATGCTCTTTAGAAAAGATGAAAAAAATTATTTAGTTTCATAAGTTTTAAACTTACAATTGTTGTAAACAAATATTAACCTAGTATAGTACATACATTCATCTTGCATAAAAGTGTGGTACGCCAGCTGCACTGAAGCAGACAAACAGGCAATTCAGAGGCTCATAAAGTCTGCACAAAAAATCATCAGCTGCCCCCTGCCCTCTCTGAAAGATTTACATAACTCCCGTTGCCTCAAGTAAGCCAAAAACATAACCAAAGACAGCACATACCCTGGCTTCCACCTGTTCCACCTGCTACAATCAGGCAGGCGCTACAGGCGCATCAGAGCCAGAAGAAACAGGCTCAGAGACAGCTTTTTTCCCAGAGCTGTCATCATGTTGAACTCTAACTTATAATAATAATAATTCCCCCCTATACAATATCCTGCCATAATACCCTACTGTGCAATACTACCCTTCGAGTGCAATACGTCCGACACTGATTGTTATTTATTACTTCGGTACTCTTGTCTTGTTCTGTATATTGTACAGTACTTTGTATTTCTATAGTGTTTTGTATATTGTACAGGATTGCTTGTTATTTTTATTGGAAAGTAGTCTGTTTATTTCAATTGTTAGTTTTTCCTTTATTACCTCTTGTGTTATTTATTTCACCCCGTATTTGTTCCCACTGCCGCACCTTAAGTTGGAGTCTTTAATCTCGTTATATGCAAATATAATGACATTAAAATCTATTGTATTCAATTCTATTCTATTCCATTCTTTTCTAATCTATTCTATTATATTATATTACAAAAGTGAAAATACATATATTTCTGAACTGGCAAAATTTAGAATATCATGAAACAACTGTTGGATGATCCGATGTTTTCTTCAGTAATCCACTTTCTCTATTGAATTAGATAACAAAAAAAAAAAAAACGAACATTTTTAAGATAACACGTAAAAAAATAAAAATAAAATAAAGATTTAGTTCAATAGATTTTGAACGTAAAATTCTCTCTCTCTCTCTCTCTCTCTCCCTCTCTCTCTCTCTCTCTCTCTCTCTCTCTCTCTCTTTCTCTCTCTCTCTCTGTGTATAAATAGTATGTATATGTTATTAATTAATTATCTTATTACTTCTCTGTGTGTGTGTGCGTGTGTGCGTGTGTGCGTGTGTGCGTGCGTGCGCGTGCGTGTGCGTGCGTGTGCGTGTGCGTGTGTGTGTGTGTGTGTGTGTGTGTGCGTGTGTGCGTGTGTGCGTGTGTGCGTGTGTGCGTGCGTGCGTGCGTGCGTGCGTGCGTGCGTGCGTGTGTCATGGTTGTCCTGATACCAATAATTTAGTCCTGGTACCCGGTAATAAAATTTATTTTGGATATTTTTCCAATTAAAGGAACTACGAAAAATGTCAATATTGGCTTTATTTTAACAGAAAATCTTACACTACATTAAGCACTCACAGTCAAAAAACAATTTTACAAGGTTAAAATATAAATCAAATGGCATTGACCTTGAAGGAATCGTCGTTCCTGTGCTCCTCGACTACGGTCTGCACTGGACCGAACGGCAGGACAGGTGCAACAGCTACATTATTGCCTGTCACTTTTTTTTAACTCCTTGTGCAGATCTGAACTGTTTACCTAAGTTTGAAGCAAAGGTGGGAGAAAGCAGTTCGAAGATGGCCTGCAAAACAATCTATGCAAAGGTTTGACCAAAGAACTACCATTACATGTTATGTAGACCACAAGGAAGTGATTTACATGTTTAAAAAAAATTACCCAAAAAATAAAATGACCCCTTTTTTATTAGAAAAAATAACAGAACTAAAAAAAAAGTTAAATTTAGGTGGCGACTTGTCCAGGGTGTACGCCACCTTCTGCCCGATAGTAGCTGAGATAGGCACCAGCGCCCCCCGCGTCCCCAAAGGGAATAAGCGGTAGAAAATGGATGGATGGATGGGCATTTATTATTTCTTTAACCACCAGACTAACTATGTGTATAATACTTTAAATACTTCAAAATTTGGAAAAAAATCACCCAGACTCACCAACAACTTTCTTCTTCTTCTTCTCCTCAACCCCAGTTCACCCCCCCCCCCCATTTTCCATAAATTTAAAATACATTTTCAGTGTTACGTGGATGACACCCAGCTTTACATTTCAACCAAACCAACTGCCTCTCTTCCTCCTTCCTCCCTTAGAGGCTGCCTCAGTGAACTTAAAGAAGTAGTTTTCATCCAATTTCCTTCAAGATAATAGTAGTAAAACTGAAATCCTACTTGTAGGTACAAAAACCATATTCGTCAAAATCAACAGCTTGTCCGTTACTGTAGGTCAGTGGTCGGCAACCCGCGGCTCATGCCGACCCCCCAGATTGTTGCGGGGAGATTCCGGAATTCAATGCCTCTCCCGGACATCACCCGGAGTCAACGTTCTCCAATTTTTACTCGGACTACTATATTAAGGGCGTGCCGTGATGGTATTACTCTTAACGTCCTCTTGAACATCATCGCGCCCGCCATTCACGGAATGCTATTTGCTTCCTCTTGAACGTCATCGCGCCCGCCATTCACGGAATGCTATTTGCTTCCTCTTGAACATCATCGCGCCCGCCATTCACGGAATGCTATTTGCTTCCTCTTGAACGTCATCGCGCCCGCCATTCACGGAATGCTATTTGCTTCCTCTTGAACATCATCGCGCCCGCCATTCACGGAATGCTATTTGCTTCCTCTTGAACGTCATCGCGCCCGCCATTCACGGAATGCTATTTGCTTCCTCTTGAATGACAGCACACTCTCCTTTCAAGCCCACATAAACAGCATTACCCGGTTTGCTTACTTTCATCTACAAAACATTAATCGTCTTCGTCCATCCCTTACCCCACATACCGCTGCCATATTAGTCCATAGCCTGGTCACCTCTTGCCTGGACTATTGCAACTCTCTCCTGTTTGGTCTCCCTCACAAGTCACTTCACAAACTTCAGCTTCTCCAGAACTCTGCAGCCCGGATAATCACCAGAACCCCTTCAATCCAGCACATCACCCCTGTTGTGCAGCAACTCCACTGGCTAACCATCAAACATCGTATTCACTTTAAAATAATTCTCCTCACTTTCAAAGCCATCCATAACCTCTTTCCTTCATATCTCTCTGACCTGATCCATGTCGCCACGCCCTCACAATCCCTAAGATCCTCTTCATCCATCCAGCTCACTGTCCCCTTATTTAAACTGTCCACCATGGGTGCCTGAGCTTTCAGCCGCTCTGCCCCACATCTTTGGAAGTCTTTGCCACCAGACCTTCACCACTTGGACTCAATATCCCTCTTCAAGTCAAGACTCAAAACAGACCTATTTTGGACTGCTTATTCTTTCTAATCATCTTATCTTATCTTTCTTTGTTGTTGTTATTATTGTTGTTTTTATCCAATTTGATTTTATTGTTTTGATTATGTACGGTGTCTTTGAGTGCCCAGAAAGGCGCATTATGAATAAAATGTATTATTATTATTATTAAAAAAATATATAAATACATTGCACCCAGTATATATTGTGGTTCGACACCATACATTTTGAAGTAATATCCATAGTTAAAGCTATATTTACATTTTCCCGAGAGTAATCTCTGATCCGAAGTACTGGCTGTCCAGAGTCGGGACCCAGGCTGGACCGCTCGCCTGTGTGTCGGCTGGGGACATCTCTGCGTTGCTGATCCGCCTCCGCTTGGGATGGTTTCCTGTTGGCTCCACTGTGGACGGGACTCTCGCTGCTGTGTTGGATCCGCTTTGGACTGGACTCTCGCTTCTGTGTTGGATCCACTAAGGATGGAACTTTCACAGTATCATGTTAGACCTGCTCGACATCCATTGCTTTCGTGCCCTCATATCAATCAATCCATCAATGTTTACTTATATAGCCCTAAATCACTAGTGTCTCAAAGGACTGCACAAACCACAACACAAACCACTACGACATCTTCGGTAGGCCCACATTTGGGCAAGGAAAACTCACACCCAGTGGGACGTCGGTGACAATGATGACCCAATGGGACGTCGGTGACAATAAAGACTATGAGAACCTTGGAGAGGATGAAAGCAATGGATGTCGAGCGGGTCTAACATGATACTGTGAAAGTTCAATCCATAGTGGATTCAACCCAGCCGCGAGAGTCCAGTCCAAAGCAGATCCAACACAGCAGCGAGAGTCCCGTCCACAGCGGAGCCAGCAGGAAACCATCCCAAGCGGAGGCGGATCAGCAGCGCAGGGATATCCCAAGCCAATACACGGGCAAGCGGTCCATCCTGGGTCCCGACTCTGGACAGCCAGTACGTCATCCATCGCCATCGGACCGGACAAGGGGGATTGGGACATAGGAGAAAAAGAAAAGAAACGGCAGATCAACTGGTCTATTTAAAGGCTAGAGTATACAAATGAGTTTTAAGGTGAGACTTAAATGCTTCTACTGAGGTGGCATCTCGAACTGGGCATTCCAGAGTACTGGAGCCGGAAATGAAAACGCTCTATGGCCCGCAGACTTTTTTGGGGCTTTGGGAATCACTAATAAGTCGGAGTCCTTTGAAGGCAGATTTCTTGCCGAGACTTATGGTACAATACAATCGGCAAGATAGGCTGGAGCTAGACCGTGTAGTATTTTATACGTAAGTAGTAAAACCTTAAAGTCACATCTTAAGTGCACAGGAAGCCAGTGCAGGTGAGCCAGTACAGGCGTAATATGATCAAACTTTCTTGTTCTTGTCAAAAGTCTAGCAGCCGCATTTTGTACCAACTGTAATCTTTTAATGCTAGACATGTTGAGACCCGAAAATAATACGTTACAGTAGTCGAGGCGAGACGTAACAAACGCATGGATAATGATCTCAGCGTCTTTAGTGGACAGAATGGAGCGAATTTTAGCGATATTACGGAGATGAAAGAAGGCCGTTTTAGTAACGCTTTTAATGTGTGACTCAAAGGAGAGAGTTGGGTCGAAGATAATACCCAGATTATTTACCGAGTCGCCTTGTTTAATTGTTTGGTTGTCAAATGTTAAAGTTGTATTATTAAACAGAGGTCGGTGTCTAGCAGGACCGACAATCAGCATTTCCGTTCTTTTGGCGTTGAGTTGCAAAAAGTTAGCGGACATCCATTGTTTAATTTCATTAAGACACGCCTCCAGCCGACTACAATCCGGCGTGTTGGTCAGCTTTAGGGGCATGTACAGTTGGGTGTCATCAGCATAACAGTGAAAGTTAACACCGTATTTGTGTATGATGTCACCTAGCAGCAGCATGTAGATGCTGAAGAGTGCAGGGCCAAGGACCGAACCCTGGGGAACTCCACACGTTACCTTAACGTCGCCATATGCGGTCCTCTCCAAGGTTTCTCATAGTCATCATTGTCACCGACGTCCCACTGGGTGTGAGTTTTCCTTGCCCTTATGTGGGCCTACCGAGGATGTCGTAGTGGTTTGTGTTGTGGTTTGTGCAGCCCTTTGAGACACTAGTGATTTAGGGCTATATAAATAATCATTGATTGATTGATTGATTGATCCTGCCTAAGACCCATAAAAAGTCAAAATCAGGTTTCATCTACAAGTTGTAGGCCACACCCGAAACAATACTCATAACCGAAAACATCCTACTTTTGCAGGAAATATTTATGATTGTCAAAGGGCTAAAAGGTCCCCTGATATTAAAACGGTTCCCCAAGGCTTTTCTGTGATGAAGTAAATACAATTTACCTCAAACTTTCAATATGAACGACTCGCTAATGACTTTTTATTTGACCATTTCAAGCTCCACTTACGCCGGTGGAGACAATTAAACAACACTCACATGCAGATCCATCGCGGGTAGAAGTAGTCGTAGCCCCTAATTCGACATTGGCGCGGCCGTTCTGTCTCGCGGCTGGCGAAAATTGGAACGCGGCCATTCGTCACTAATCACCCCCGCCGGCTCGACGCCGTAACCCTGCTGGCAGTCGCTGTCACACCTAATAGCAGGAGGTGCATTGCGCTTTAAGACGAAAGATGGCGTTTGAGGAAGGCGGGTGGAGGGGGGTTGTTCCACTTGACAATAATCACAGGGGTCCTATCAAGTCGATAACGGCATTCACAGCAAGTGTCTGTCACCGCCACAGCGGGCAATTTTTTTCCTCCTGCGAGCGGCGTAGACCTATTCCACACCGGGTGGGGAAAAGGGGGGGGGGGGCGAATCGGTGGCGAGTGAAACGGGAAATTTCCCAGGAGGGCCGGGACTTATTGTGAAACTCCGCCGTATTGGATTGTATCCAGCGTATCGCCGCTCAGGAGAGGGACAAAACCGTTGTTGGCTCGTGAGGACAAATGTGCTGCAGGGTTTCTTTTTCGCAAAGCTGCAGGGGGCTCTTCTTGTGTAACCACGCGATACAGCTGGACGAAGTAACATGAGCCGAAAATCCTGCAACGTTGGTGCACCGGTAGATCTGTATTCAGTCCACATCTGTGGCGCCCCCTGTAGGTTGTGCTAAAAAAAAACTTTGGAACACAAGCATGGCGTCAAAACAGGTTCTCTGCAGACTCAAAAGGCAGTCAAATGGTATTGACCTTGAAGGAAACGTCTTTCCCGTGCTCCTCGACTACGGTCTGCACCGGACCGAACGGCAGGACAGGTGTAACAGCTACATTATTGCCTGTCACTGTTTTTTAACTCCTTGTGCAGATCTGAACTATTTACCTAAGTTTGAAGCAAAGGTGGCAGAAAGCAGCTTGAAGATGGCCTGCGAAACAATCTATGCAAAGGTTTGACCAAAGAACTACCTTAACATGTTATGTAGACCACAATGAAGTGATTTACACCATTTAAAAAAATATTAAAAAAAATAAAATGACCCCCTTTTTTTTTTAGAAAAAAATGAACTACAAAAAAAAAGTTACATTTAGGTGGCGACTTGTCCAGGGTGTACGCCGCCTTCCGCCCGATTGTAGTTGAAAAAAACTTTGGAACACATGCATGGCGTCAAAACAGTCCGCGAGCAGCCTCTCTGCAGACTCATTTCTACGCAAGTGCTGTATTTTCCGGACTATAAGGCGCACTTAAAGTCTTTTTTTTTTCTTTTTCTCAAAACTCAACAGTGCGCCTTATGTAGTATGTACGAGATAATTTTGGTTTTGCTCACCGACCTCGGAGCAATTTTTTTTAGTACATGGTGCAATGATAAGTGTGACCCGTAAATGGCAGTCAAACATAAGAGAGACGTGTAGACTGCACTACGATGGCAATATTGCTGCTCAGTGGCCTAGTGGTTAGAGTGTCCGCCCTGAGATCAGTAGGTCGTGAGTTAAAATCTCGGCCGAGTCATACCAAAGACTATAAAAATGGGACCTATTACTTCCCTGATTGACACTCAGCATCAAGGGTTGGAATTGGGGGTTAAATCACCAAAATGATTCCCGGGTGCAGCCACTGCTGCTGCTCATTGCTCCCCTCACCTTTTAGGGGGTGGAACAGGGAGATGGGTCGAATGCAGAGGGTAATTTCACCATACCTAGTGTGTTTGACTATCAGTGGTACTTTAACTTTAACTTTTAATATTTGCCTCAGGAAATGATGTAAAGTAAAAGTGAAACCATTATTTTATCAAACAAAATACAACTAAAATATAATAAAAAAATGCATATCATTGAGACAGGAAACAGGTGTGGTTGTATTTTCAAGTTCTAGTTTTTACACAGTTCTTCTCCTTGGAATTGATTAAAGTCAACTACAGGTTAAATTTTCACCAAACATTATTCCCAAGCACAGCCACCGCTGCTGCTCACTGCTCCCCTCACCTCCCATGGGGTAAGGGTATTCGGTCATATGCAGAGGATAATCTCATCACACCTAGTGTGGGGGTGA